>NW_027909470.1:0-12857 GCF_054177405.1 Leptonychotes weddellii
GAAGAGCAGTGGCCCAACAGTGCCACGGATCACAGTTTATGGCAACCCTGAGCTGAGAGCCTGCGCCTCGGCTCCATCTCTGCAGCCGGCTTCCCTGCTCCGATACCTGGGAGCTCTGCTGCACTCAGGGACCCCCAGTCTTTCTGTGACCCTGAGGGTCCTGAGACCACACTGTCCCACGAGCGTTCCACCCCCCACTTAGCCACTGGAGCAACGTCCCTCAGCGGAGCAGACTCTAAAAGTTCTGCTTTTGTGCTCCGGGGCTCTATCACTTGCCAGAAGCGGCCATTGGAGGCCTCCTCCCCCGCCGTCCATCCTCCCGAATATCGGCTCGGATTCACTTCTCCGCACGTCCTACCTTCCAGAAAGTGGTCGCTTTTCTGTTCAGAGAGTTGTTGCTATTCTTTTCTTCGATCTCCTGTTGAGTTTGTAGGTGTTCAGAATGGTTTGATCCCTATCCAGCTGAATTCCTGGGACCAGACGAAATCCAGGTCTCCTACTCCTCCATCTTGCTCCGCGCCCCCCTTCCCACATCCTTCTTAATCACTGCTTCTGTCATGAAATTGGAATTGTTCACTGTGCTCCATAGAGATGAAGTGGGACAGAAAGAACAATTCCACTGAATTTCAATGAAAAGCTTCATGAGAAGAAGCACTATTTGTTACTCATAATTTCACCATGTACTTTCTTTAGCTCTAGCATTTAAAATAGGGATCAGGGGGGCGCCTGGGTGGCTCAGTCGTTAAGCGCCTGCCTTCGGCTCAGGTCATGATCCCAGCGTTCTGGGATCGAGCCCCGCATCGGGCTCCCCGCTTGGCGGGAAGCCTGCCTCTCCCCCCTCCACTCCCCCTGCCTGTGCTCCTCTCTCACTGTGTCTCTCTCTGTCAAATAAATAAATAAAATCTTTAAAAAAAAAAAAATAGGGATCAGGGGTGCCTGGGTGGCTCAGGTCATGATCCCAGGGTCCTTGTCGAGTCTGCTTTTCCCTCTCCCTCTGCCCTTCCCTCCCCGCTCATGCAGTCTCTTTCAAATAAATAGAATCTTTAAAAATAAATAAAATGGGGATCAGTAACTTTTATACATATGAAGACTAAGACAAGGGAAGATGTGGGGTGGGACATATGAAAATGAAAATGAAAATAAAAACAAATAAGAGCTGTAATAACAGAGGAAGAATCAAAGGAAGAGGAACATCTGAGGTAGTGGCAGAGTACTATTCATCAATATTCTCAATTCTCCAAGTACTCCTGAAATTAGGCCTGTATCAAGAATTTGAGAGAGGAGCATGATGGTCTTTATGGAAGAATCAGGATATTAGGCCTATGAAAGGTATTAGAAGTCATTTTAATTTAATGTAAGTCTTTCATCAGATAGTTAAGGAAACTGATGCTTCTGAAGACATTATCAGTGAAAAATATGAAGACATATAAAGAAAACATAAGGCAAAGGGAAGCTGGTTTCTCTCACATACATTTCAACCTAGTTGTCACCAAAGTAAAACTTGTATACTTGCTTTTCACTACAGCTGCCCCTTCAACAACGTAGGTGTGAATGGTGTGGGTCCACTTGTACACAGACTTTTTATAGTATGGTACTGTAAATGTATTTTCTCTTCCTTATGATTTTCTAATAACACCTTCTTTTCTCTAGCTTACTTTATTGTAAGAATACAGTATATAATACATATAGCATAAAAAATAAGTGTTAATCGACTATTTATGTTATTGGTAAGGCTTCCAGCCAACAGCAGGCTATTTATTAGTAGTTAAGTTTTGGAGGAGTCAAAAGTTATACATGGATTTTCAACTGCATGGGGGGTGAGCAGTCCTAACCCTGCATTGTTCAATGGTCATCTGTATTAGATATCAAGCTCTTTCGGGGTGGGGAATCTGATTTTATTTATTTCCAACAGCACCAAATACAATGAATAAATGAATGAATGTTGGGTGGACATAAAAATCTAATTGTTTAGTAATATGTAAATAGAAACCTTAGATACCATCTAACTTAGTTTTTTTCAGTTTTAAACAAGGAAAGAGTGGCAATCAATGAAGACCCAGAATGATCAAGTACATTGCCCAAAGTCACATAATTTGTTAGTGGTAGAAGTTAGATGGTACCCCCAGATTCTTGAATTCTAGTGTCCTTCTCTTTCATTACAGCACACTACCTCAATGTACAAATAATTATCTGTGGTACTTCAATTTTCTATATTTGGCCAACTCTTAATATGATGGATGGTCCATGGACAATTAGGGTAGCTTTCTGGTCTGCAGGAAAGCTTCCAAGCAAAGTTAAGATGGTCTAAGTCCTGGTTTTGCCTTTATTAACTCTGGAACTTTGGGCAGAAATTTTCTTTCCTTTAGTTTCCTTACCTGTAAAATGATTACCTCTGCCCACTTCACAGAACTGTGTTATAGAATCAATGACATAATGTAGTTGAAGGTATTTTGGTAATTTAATTACTATACTGTTATCTTTCAAGATCCTGTTCAAACACTGAATCTATGAAGACTTTCCTGATACAGATGGAAGTACATTTCTTCTTCCCTGACCTCTCATAAATACCTCTCAGGGTATTTATCACATTCTACCCATATAATGTTAGCTGTGCATGTCTCTTTTCCAATAGACTATAATAAGCTAGAAGAAGCCATTAAGAAAAAAAAATCTCTGTCCCTCGCAGTAGTAGGCATTCAATAAATGTTCTGCAAATAAGTGAATGAATCAACACATGTATTAATATTACTCAATAGCTGACTTTATTACAAACAGTATAAGCTACAGAATGCCACAGCCTAGCTTACAAGTTTATTTTCAGGAATTATTTTAGCATCAGTTTCTCTGAAAGGTAGTAATATTTTACAGTACTTTTTTTTCCCCACTGAACTAAAATCTTTTTATCCTCCTTATCATCACTTTTAGGGCAGGTATTACTTTCCCTATTTTACAGATGGAAAAATCAAAGCCCAATACCATTAATAAGTTACTTGGTCCAGAATTAGGAAAAAGCCAGGGATACTGGCCAGGTCACTTAAGTCTCAGTCCAGTATTCTTTCCATTAGGCAAAGAAAATTTTCCCAAGGTATGAAATCTGGCACCGGGACTCAGGAAAATTCCTCTTCCCATAACTTTTTTATGTATGTGTACAGGAGCACATACTTATGAGCAAAGATGCTTCTTTGGATTCTTCTTGGTCATAGGATTTCCTGATACATCTCCCTGAACATAAGCATGAGACTCATTGCATATGGACATGATAATTCCTAAGTGGGCCAAGAGATAATTTTAAATAATAATTTTAACATTATCTTACACTATAAATAGTCCTCTTATTCTCAAAAATAGCTTCCAGGACAGAAAAGAAAACAGAACATCAAAAAAATGCAAAATAATCACCAGTGGTAATTAATGAAGCCTAAAAAAAGTACAATAGAAAAGCTATAAATGTGACAGCTTCATCTCATGGCCTTGTTAGGATAAGACAGGAGTCATGTATAACATCCAAAATACTCTCAGTAAAATAAAATTTTGCTAGCTTCCCCAGGAGACAGGGTTTAATTTCAGAAATATGGGTTTAATATATTTGTTGAATGAATAAATAAGTGAATGAAGGTAACAAAGTATGATGACTCAGCTGTTCTAAGTGAACAAGGGAAAAATGATCTCCCTGTGACCTAAGGTAAACTCTGGAACATCTGTTTTTGGGTGGGGCTCTGCAAATTAAACTGTGTATCATAAAGTTTACAGTATATTATAAACTATACATATCTCTGCTACTACATATCACTTTATGAGGAATATATCAGATTCTTACCCAATAACTGGATGTTTGAAGCCAAGCTTCTTGGTAGCCTCTTCTATTTCCTTTTCCAGCCAAGGTTGTGGGCGGATCAAGTATTTGACAAACTGGGACACCCACCACACTGCAGGATCACCGTGGACTCGTACGAGCCGATCTGCAAGGTCTTCTGGTACCGCCAGGGGTAAATATGGTGGACGAGGATGAAGACTGTCTACAATGGGGAGCTCAACCACCTGAACATTTTTGTCCTTTACTTCACCTGAGAGAATATCAAAACGTATCATCACCATACTGCTTTCCTCATACAGTTACCATTTAAGAAGAACTCACTCTGGATGCTTTCATCCTCAGAGCAACTCTAAAGCAGTATTATAATTCTCACTTTACAGAGGCAGTTAAGTCACTTGCCTAAGGTACTAGCACAGAAGTGACAGAGCTAAATTGCACATTTAGGTTGGTCTGCCTCTCAAGCCCATGCCGTTTTTTCTTTTTTTCCTGTCATAACATAGCTGCCATATCAACACCTCATACCCCAGATAAGGATGTATCCAGCACTCAAAGTATCTAATCAGAGAATAACCATATTGCTAGTGAACACAGCCAGCGAGGCAAAGTTCTGTTTTTTTAATTGTTTGTGAACTAGACAATAAAGCGTTCTCAAAACTTCCAGATTGTCATTATAGCCAATGGCTTTTGCATTACTTTCATGACAGAGCACAATGATACTAGAGATACCTAAAGATTATAATTATAAACCAAGCAGTTATATCTTTTAAAGAAAAAAAAACACAGATAATTCTAAAGTCTTCTTTTTTCTTGGCCAAATTATCTATATTTTCAGTTATGATAATAATATAATCTATGTTGACTGTTTACCTGGATATTAATTTAAAGTTAGAACAGAGATTAGATACTAATTTTTGTAGATGATGATTAGTTTCAGAACCAACTTCTATATCATTAATGTTATTGCTGTTCTATCAATTTTATAAGGCAATGAGATGAACATCCCAAAATGGGATAAGCCAGTGACTTTAGAGTTTATGTATTGAAGACCACATAGTAATAACTAGAAGACACAAAGACATCAGGCACAGAAATTTCACAAATATAAATGTACTGATTTAAATTTCAATAACAGAAAATATGAACCCGAACATACAAAATGACTCCACTTAAGATGTTGTCATTGTGCATAATGAATTAGAATCACAGTTTATCACTGGACCATTAAAAAAAGAATGCATTTGTAGAGAATAAACCTAGAATACATTTAAAATGTATTTACCAGAATGGAACACAGTCCTCAAATTGTTTTTTTTTTTTTTTTGCATATATGCAAAATGTTTTAAGGTAAATTACATGACCTGGGAAAGTAATCACTCAAACCAACTGCATGATTATTAGAAAGTCAGTTGGCCTAACTAAAAATTAAAAATGTCTGGTTAATATTCTCTCTGATATGTAAGATTCATTTCAGTATTCTTAGAACAAAGCCCTTGAAACATGACATTTGTTGCACGAATAAATGGCAATAAAAAAATTTACCAGTATTGCAGTTTATCTACGGTGCCAGTTAAGAGGTGAGCACCAAAAAAAAAAAAAAAAAAAGGAAGAAAGAAAGAAAGGAAGAAAGAAAGGGGTGGGCACCTCTATCAGATGAGAAACTATAATTAAGAGTGTATGGGGAAAGAGTGAGCTACATTTTAAATTAAGCTCTAATAATCTCCCTAAGGCAAGGGAAACTGGGGTGCTTTCTCTGATATGGACATGATAAGAGATGTAGTACATGAATGAGAGAGAAAAAAAGGAAGGGAAAACAGTTTTTTTATAAAAAAGAGAGAAAGAAAGGAAAAAATCTAGCCTCTCCTATATGACCATAAACAAAAGTAAAATTAATAGGGCTACCTTCCTTTTGTGATTTCTTCCTAACAAGGTTATTCTAAATGCTCTGTGTAACTAGCTCCCTCTTTAACTTATATAGAAGTATTACCCTTTCTGATTGCTCCAAGGCCTCAGCTTTCTTACAGCTAGTCCTATTGACAGCTTTCAGATATAAATGAAAACTATGCCTATACCTTCAAGACAGAGAATTTTTGTTGATTCTTTGTTCATTCATTCATTCAGTTCAAATATTTATTGAACGCTGCTATATTCCAAACACTGTATGAGGCAGAGTATACAATGATAACATGGTTCTTGCATTCCAAGATTTCTAGTTCAAAAACCTCTCCCAGAACTGCTTTCAGTGAAAGAAAAATAAACAAAATAAAACAAAATATCATCACCAAAAAACATGCTATCAAAAAGATATCAATACTCAACTGCCTAGTAAAATATTACGAATTTATCATTTTCATTTATATAAAAAATAAAAGTTTAGCTTCCTCAATAATGATATATTTCAAAATAAATGAAAATAACATAGTACATATGTTATGTAAGAAGGTTCCTTTTTTAACTTGGTTTACCACCTAACATTTTTTATTCCACTGGTCTACATATTCAAAAGAATTTAAATCTGGAACAGATCCTAGAGATAATTTTGTTCAGTGTTTTCTAAACTTTAGTCATTTATGTACGAACTTTATAATTTTTACCATATCTATGCACTATCTGTACTGTTTAATGTTTTAAAAATTCATTTTAAAACTTGCATGAATTTATTTTAAAGATGGCAACTAAATAACTTCACTGAAAACAAAACCATATTATTAAATTCTATATAGATACTATTCCCTGTGAAGGGTTCTGAGCCCAAGCCAGATTTCTATTTAAAAAGATTATAAGCGATGTTAAAGGGGTATAACTGCTTTTTCCCTTACATCTCCTAGGAGTTTAAAACCAAATGAGAAACAGAGAAGAATAAAATTGCAATCAAAGTATCAGCTTGATTACTATAAGGATAAACTACAGAATGTGGTTCTTTATTTTGGATTTTTGGCCTTATGGGTTTCCTAATAGTTCCCACCCAGCCCTAAGCAGAGTTTGTCAACCATGGCCTACTACACAGGGGAGGAGGAGGAGCATGCCTTCTGAGAGGGGGCTGTACCATGAGAGAAGCCAGAAAGGGCTGTGCCTCACACGTTTGGTTCCTCCTCCTAAACTCACCAGTTGTATACTACTTTCCTTCCAAGTGGAAGGGAAATGGTACACAGAAAGAAGCAAAAAAGCACTTCAGTACTTTCCCCTTGAAGGAATGGAATTCATTTCTCTTCTATAGAAACTCTTGAGGACTGTGATTCAACAGTGTTACACAATTCACAGTGCTCACCTTAGCACATACCCTCCCCAATGTCCATCACCCAGATACCCCATCCCTCCCACCCCCCACCACGTATTGAATGGAGCACTGGGTGTTAAACGCAAACAATGAATCATGGAACACTACATCAAAAACTAATGATGTACTGTACGGTGACTAACATAACATAATAAAATTAAATTAAAAAAAAAAAAAAAAACTCTTGAGGAATAGAGGATTCCCAGTACCTATCCCTACCCATCTCTACCCCCAAACAATTATCCAGTGTTAAAGAACTATTAAAGATATCTTGATATCAAATTGAGAATTTGCCTGACATAATTAGAAAGACTGAAAAAGAAGTAACTTTCTCAACTATGCGATTCAATGTTTATTTTAATCTTTTATCAGGAAATTGTCTGAAATTGTCTCATATGCCACTTAAATTAATCTCTAGTAATCTGTGGTAGGTTCAGAGTTTGGGAAACACAGATTTACTTAAACTCCCTCATTTTACAGAGGAAATAAACTAGAGAGGTTAAGTAAATTTCTCAAAGGTAATAAGGCTAATAAAGAGCCAGGATTAGACTCTATCTAGTGTTTACTGCATTACTTATATTACATTCTGCTTTCTGGAACCTATATATTTCAAGCATTTAAGTATGTCCCCTTTTGATCAATCAAGAGTGCCCTGCCATTCTATTAAGACTTTATTTAGTGTTGAAAAAAAAAAAAAAAGTACCACTGCATCAACCTTCCAGCAAGAGAATGTTTTATATGTATAAGTCACACAAAAGTCAGCACTATGCATTTGGAAAGAATCAGAGCAAACTAGCCTAGGTATTACACAATTGACTGCCTACTTCAACTTGAACTGATATGGTCATTATTAATTATTTCAGACTCATTTTCAAGACTACCTCTTCCTGTTGCTAATTCTGTTTTGTAAGGTCATTCTCTTTGCTAAAGGCAGGGAGGACTCAATAGGCTTGTTAGTATACTTATAGCCCTCTGCCAGTAGCATAGTTAGCTCTTTGACAGGGAGGATCTCCACAGCTGCAGGCAAGTATCTCTAGAGAAGCCCTTTTCCCTGCTGCTCAATTCATAGCAACCCCATTTTTTAAAGCATTATTCTGTTATCATTCCATGTGCCATAAGACGGAGACACTAGCCCAGGAATTAGTCAATTAGAATTATTAATCATTAGTAGATTCAACAGAAAGGTCTTAACATCTACCATGAATGAATAGGTTCTGCTATAATGAAAAATGTTTCAAGGGTGGAAAAGATTTGGGGTCCCAGTCCATGAGATTTCTTCTGCATTTACTATCTTCTTTCTTCAGTTGCCACTCAGTGACTGTATCACTCTGACTTGTGAGAGAAACAGAACTTAAGAGGAGAAAATCTCCTGAAGACAGAATTCATATAGCCAGAATGGTCAAAATAAAGAGGTCTGGAATAGGGTTGCCAGTTGGGAAAAATCTCCAATAAAACATCACTATCTGCAACTTAAATTTCACTTGGGAGGATGAGGGAATGACAAGCAACACTTTGGTAATTATGAACCAAAAAAGCTATCTGCTTTCTGGTCTCAAGACTCCTAAGGAGATTTCCTTCAATATCCACATTATGTCCAGACTTCCCTCAAATAGGTACAGATGTGTAGAACGAGATTTTAATTCCCTAAGGGTTTCCTTGAATGGTTAGAGCTGGTAAATGCCATCATATCCAAGAGCCTTTCCAAAGAGTGTGCCCACTGCTGAGACTCACGGCCCTACATGAGGCTGGACCAAGGGAGAGACATCAAACAAATATGGTAAAGCAAATGCCTATTCACCCAGCATCGTGACTATAGTGCATAGTGATTACAAGCATGGGCTTTGGAATGACAAAAACTCATGTTCAAATACTCTATCACGTAACAGTTGCGTGACTTTGGGTAAGTTATATTTAACTTCACCCCAGTTTCTTCATCTGGAAAATGGCATTGATAACAGCACCTTTTTCATCTGTAAAATGGGATTAATTATAGTATCTTATTCATCAAGTTATTTTAAGGATGAGATATTACATGGAGAAAGCTAAGCACAATGCCTGACACATAGTAATTCTCAAAAAATGTTAGTTCTTTACCCTGGGATCAATTCTGCTGAACAATTCTTAAGAAGCTAGCTAGAGTTTGGTCAAGGAAGAGATTATGTGCCAAAACATCATATTCTTTGAAAAATAATCAAAGTTCCCAATTTCAGTGAGCCAAAGATATACTCCCAAAGGAGTATAGAAGATACACACCCCAAGTAAATCTTATTCATACTGTTTACCATAGGCAATAGAACAATGGGCAGCTTTTATCTTTTCAAAATAATCAACAAATGTTCAAACTGAAGGGTAGTGACTCTGGCTATCCTATCATCACTAAATTGACTTGACCAAAATTCTGTTCTACACTGAAAGCATAGAATGACAGTAAGTTGTCTAAACTAGTAATATGTATTACAGCAAAGAATTTGTATGCTTAAATTAGATCTACAAAGACTTTCTGGACTTCTGGGATTTACATGCTTTAACACTGTGTGGCCAAATATGACTGCTTAAATTCTTACTAAACTCTCTGAGACTTGGTATGGGAGGTACAAGTAAAAGGAGATCAAGACTGAAAGCCAACTAGCCGTGGTGAGACCTCTAGAGGCACTGGGGGATCTTTCTTGATTTTTACTTGGACACAGTAAGATGGGACATAAAAAAAAAAGTCACATAAATATGTGAGGTCTACTCTTCAGGATTTTTAACAATGATGACATTAATATTTATATCTTCATTTAATGACTGAGCTCTGTTCTCATTTAAAATATGGAGGAAAGATACACTATTAAAAGTGAACAGCTGGGCTACTTTCCTTTTGTTTTTCAACCACTGCGACTGATAGAGATTTCTTCTTGAACTTGAATGAGCAACTGTCGCCTGCCATAAGAATTCCATCACTGCTCTACTTAAGCAACAACTCAAAAGACTGTTATTACTGCCAGTTTGAAGCCTTCAACCAATTGAGTAAAAGTTCTAAATTCAATCATATGAAACAAAGTGCAGTGTTAGCAACATTCTTAAGAATTAGCATATCACACTGTGGGAATGATTGTACAGCATTCTTATGAGGTATTTTCTGCTTTCACTAGTACAGAAATGCCTTGCAAAAGCAACCAGACTCATGGTTCACCGACCTCAATGTTATTCTGACAGACTGGATATGGGACTAAAAGAACGGCTAATGGAAAATATGTAATATCTCAGTGAGTTACGTAGTTCAGGATAAGGTAGGCAGGACAGTGTCAAAAGAAAAAAGACCGAAGAGATTTTTTGCTTCATGCCACTGAACAGAAGGCTCCCTGCAGTCATTCTGCATGTTTCTGAAACAAATTTAGTCATTTAACTTTTATATACATATATGTTACTTTGCCAAGATTCCAGACAGTCCATAGACAGCTTGCTCATAAATGGGACAGTGTCAACAGTTTCTCTGATGACTCACATTGCATAGGCCCTATAGCTCCATGTAGAGATTTGGAAGAGTGTTCTGGTTTTTGTTTTTTGGGTTTTTTTAAAATAATTTAGTACTTTTTCCTAACTTAGAAACTCCTTCTAATCCAAGGGATCCCAAAGAATTTTAGAATAGCTTTTCTCATGGGGAAAATACAAGAAAATAGAGGAATGAAAAGCAGCAGAAAGAAAGATAAGGCTTAATTTCTTGATATCAAATTATTAAAGAGCCAAACCCAAACTCTCTTTCCCCCATTCTCATTACAAAAAAAAAAACAAAAAAAAAACACAATTCCATTTTCGTATTCCTCTTACTCCTTCACCACAAGTCACTCTCCTTGAAAGAAACAGGAAGGAGGAAGGACCTTTTATCGCCTGAGGATTCCTGAAAGAGATGACTGAGTCTATTGGTGGCCACCAAGATCTCACAGGATAGAGCTGTCAGTTGGCATGCTGTGTTCCCTCTTGCTTTGGGGGAATTTGATAGCAGCCTTTGTGATTAGCACTTGGCTGGAGTTAAGAATATAAAGTTTCATGTTGGACTTACAGTTCCTTGTGATTTTTCTGCTAAATTATCACTCAAATGTTAAATCAGGAAGGCCTAATTTGAGTTTCCTGATAATAGGGTATAGGTCAATCCCAATACCCTAAAAACATAAGAATTATAACTCGAAATTCTGGCTACCCCATGAGAGAAGAAAATGAAAATATAGTCATGTTGGAAGAAGAAAATCCTAACAGTTAAGACTTTTGTGAGCTATGAGGAGAGAAGACAACCAAATCGAGTGTAGTATCACCATGCTAAAGCACTCCACAAATGGCTGACCAAACAAACATCTTGCCTACTAAACTAGGGATTGGGGTAGCAAATCTCCCTTGGTTTTTGTTTTGTTTTGTTTTGTTTTGTTTCAGGGGTACAGGTCTGTGATTCTCTCCCTCGTTGTGCATGCCAACCCAACCCATAAAGTACCAGCAGCTCCAAAAGTCGCCCTGCCACCATTTCCACCTTCAGCGTGCTGCCATCTCAGACTACAGCATCTGTCTTCTCTCCCAGCTGCCTCGGCTTCCAATGCGGAAGAAGAGATGGGGGACGGGGCACAGCGTTGTGTGTCACGCCGCAGCTCCTGCTGTCACTGCAGCCACCAGTCTGGTCCAAGTCAGCTGACCCTCCCCTTCTCTCCTTTTCTGGGTTGTGTTACGTCTCTAGAGTGAAGAGAGCTAAACTTTACAATCTATAGCTTCTGGTGGCATAGCTGAGGTAAATACTGTAAAGACATTACTCAAGGAGTGGCTAGATTTTACTCTTTTTGGTTTAATTGGGGGAAGAGCACGGGATATCCATACAGGAAGAGAAAGAACTCTGAGGCAAAAGGCATGAAACCTTAACTAACGGAGCATGGAAAGGGGAGGAAGGAGGAAGATAAAAGACAAATAGGGCAAGGAGATGTCTGAGATGGAGAGAAGTAGTCTTTTGCTTGTTACTGCTTACAAAAGACAATACTTTGTACAGATTTGATACTTCACACTATGGTTCCTATGACATTAATCATTTATACTTAAATCAGGGACAGCACCACCACAACCCTCTTGAGAACCTGGACCAGAATTTGCCAAGGAATACTTCTGTCACTCCCCTCCCACGGTTAGCTATGGTTTCTCATCATCTGCAACATATTTTTCAGCCTGCAGAGAGTTATCTATCAATAGGCCCCAAAGTCTTACCTGTAAAATCTCTAAATCAGGAGCTACTATTTTATCATAATCATATCTTTATTCCAAATCATAAAGATTTTGGCAGGGATGAGGGTCCTGAGTCTGTTCTTTTCATATACTTTACTCCTCTTCAATGACCCATGCATGCTATAAGCCATTTCTAAAATAGCCCCTGCATCCATCGCCTCCCTGCCTCAGCTCCCTGTCAGCAACTTTAATTAAAGGCTGACATTTATTGAGCACCAACTACATGCCAGGTAATACACTAAATCTTTTCCATACATTATCCCAATTAATCCACGAAATCTTTATGAGGTGAGTACTCTCTTATCCCCATTTTACAGATGAATTTAAGTAACTTGTTCAAGGTCACCCAGCTAGGAGTCAGAAACAGGAGTTGAACCCACACATCCTTCTGACTCCAGAATTTGAAGTTTTATACCACCTTAGTCCATTACCTTAAAGTTTCACAGAAAGCAGAATGACTCTACAAAGACTGTTGAATCACAGACCTGTACCTCTGAAACAAATAATACATTATATGTTAAAAAAAAAAAAAAA
>NW_027909471.1:0-1450 GCF_054177405.1 Leptonychotes weddellii
ATACAAATTTTAGGATTATTTGTTCCATTTCTTTGAAAAAAGTGGATGGTATTTTGATGGGGATTGCATTGAATGTGTAGATTGCTCTAGGTAGCATTGACATCTTCACAATATTTGTTCTTCCAATCCATGAGCATGGAAAATTTTTCCATTTCTTTGTGTCTTCCTCAATTTCCTTCATGAGTGTTTTATAGTTTTCTGAGTACAGATCCTTTGCCTCTTTGGTTAGATTTATTCCTAGGTGTCTTAAGGTTTTGGGTGCAATTGTAAATGGGATCGACTCCTTCATTTCTCTTTCTTCCATCTTGTTGTTGGTGTATAGGAATGCCACTGACTTCTGTGCATTGATTTTATATCCTGCCACTTGACTGAATTCCTGTATGAGTTCTAGCAGTTTTGGGGTGGAGTCTTTTGTGTTTTCCACATAAAGTATCATATCATCTGCAAACAGTGAGAGTTTGACTTCTTCTTTGCTGATTTGGATGCCTCTTATTTCTTTTTGTTGTCTAATTAATGTGGCTAGGACTTCTAATACTATGTTGAATAGCAGTGGTGATAGTGGACATCCCTGCCACGTTCCTGACCTCAGGCGGAAAGCTCTCAGTTTTTCCCCCTTGGGAATGATATTTGCTGTAGATTTTTCATGGATGGCTTTTATGATATTGAGGTATGTACGCTCTATGCCTATACTCTGAAGAGTTTTGATCAAGAAAGGATGCTGTACTTTCTCAAATGCTTTTCCTGCATCTATTGAGAGGATCATATGATTCTTGTTCTTTCTTTTGTTAATGTATTGTATCACATTGATTGATTTGTGGATGATGAACCAACCTTGCAGCCCAGGGCTAATTCCCACTTGGTCGTGGTGAATAATCCTTTTAATGTACTGTTGGATCCTATTCGCTAGTATTTTGGTGAGAATTTTTGCATCCATGTTCATCAGGGATATTGGTCTATAATTCTCCTTTTTGATGGGGTCTTTGTCTGGTTTTGGGATTAAGCTAATGGTGGCCTAATAAAATGAGTTTGGAAGTTTTCCTTCCATTTCTATGTTTTGGAACAGTTTCAAAAGAATGGGTATTAATTCTTCTTTAAATGTTTTGTAGAGTTCCCCAGGAAGCCATCTAGCCTCGGACTTTTGTTTGTTGGGATATTTTTGATGACTGCTTCAATTTCCTTGGTTGTTATAGGTCTGTTCATGTTTTCTATTTCTTCCTGGTTCAGTTTTGGTAGTTGATACATCTCTAGGAATGCATCTATTTCTTCCAGATTATCTAATTTGCTGGCATACAGTTGCTCATAATATGTTCTTATAATTGTTTGTATTTCTTTGGTGTTGGTTGTGATCTCTCCTCTTTCATTCATGATTTTATTTATTTGGGTCATTTCTCTTTTCTTTTTGATAAGTCTGGCCAGGGGTTTATCATTTTTGATAATTCTTTCAAAGAAC
>NW_027909472.1:0-233 GCF_054177405.1 Leptonychotes weddellii
CTTTTCTATGGGAGTTTAATACTTGAGTAAGAACCAAGGCACTGGCAGATTCATGTCAGATGAGGGTCTCTTTGCTGGTTTGCACATGGCTTCTTCTCATAGTTCACATGGTGGAGAGCAAAGAGAAGAAGAAATTTTTATCTGTTCTTTTTAGGACACTGATCTCATCATGGGGGCTTCACCCTCATTACCTAATTACCTCCCAAAGGCCCCATCTCCAAATACTGTAACAA
>NW_027909473.1:0-233 GCF_054177405.1 Leptonychotes weddellii
ATGAACATTGGGGTGCATATGGCCCTTCTTTTCATTACATCTGTGTCTTTGGGGTAAATTCCCAGGAGTGAAATTGCTGGATCATAGGATAGCTCTATTTTTAATTTTTTGAGGAACCTCCAAACTGTTTTCCAAAGTGGCTGTACCAACTTGCATTCCCACCAACAGTGTAAGATTTTTGAAAGATTCAAATGAAAATTTATTTAAATATTTTCAGACATATGGGAAAAACC
>NW_027909474.1:0-233 GCF_054177405.1 Leptonychotes weddellii
CCCCCCCCCCCCCCCCCCCCCCCCCCCCCCCCCAAGCCTGGTGATGGGTATTAAAGAGGGCACGTTCTGCATGGAGCACTGGGTGTTATGCACAAACAATGAATCATGGAACACTACTTCTAAAACTAATGATGTAATGTATGGTAATTAACATAACAATAAAAAATTTCAAAAAATAAAAACACACATGTAATTTTTTAACGGGCTCTTTTCTGCTTCCTGGTCTTCACCTG
>NW_027909475.1:0-233 GCF_054177405.1 Leptonychotes weddellii
GAATGATGAGAAGACAGCAGCTGATTACAAGATCCTAGGTGGTTCAGTCCTCCACCTCGTGTTGGCTCTGAGAGGAGGAGGTGGTCTTAGGCAGTGATGGACCCTCCCTCCATTTTACCTCCTTACCCTGTCGCTCGTAATGAGGCATCATATATCCTCTCACTCTGTGGGACACCAGAGCCACTGCCCCTTCTCCTGGATGCCCAGTCTTGTTTGGTGGGAGACCGTGAGGA
>NW_027909476.1:0-233 GCF_054177405.1 Leptonychotes weddellii
GTCTCAGGTGTAAAACATTATAATCTGGCATCTCCATATACTACAAAGTATTAACTCCCAAAAGTTATCATCTATCATTATACAACTGACCCCTTCACCCTTTTCTTTCAACCCCAAACACCCTTCCTCGCTGGTAACCACTGATCACTTCTCAGTATCTATGAGTTTGTTTTTGTTTGTATTATTTTATTTAGATTTTCCATATGACAAGGATATCAAGGTAATGCTTTTTG
>NW_027909477.1:0-233 GCF_054177405.1 Leptonychotes weddellii
GAGATGATGAATAACCGGGTAGACGAGAAGTCCCTGAGGAAGAAGCAGCTCATTTTGATTTTAGCAAAGGGAAGGGCCACTTGGGGCAGAGAAGCCCTGAGCTCATTCACTTAACAAATGGGAGCACCTACTGCGTGCAAAGCTGCAGATACCAAACAACTATGCCATTAATTCTTTTTTTTTTAAAGATTTTTTTTTTAAAGATTTTATTTATTTATTTGAGAGAGAGAGAA
>NW_027909478.1:0-233 GCF_054177405.1 Leptonychotes weddellii
TTTATTCCCAAAGAAAGGTGACCTCACCCAAAATAATCCTTTCTTTCTGTTTATGACTTCCTTGTCCTGCTTTTAAAAACCTTTCCCTTCCTGTGTAGCCTTTTGGAGCTGCCCTCAACTTGCTAGATGGAATGCTGATTTAAGAATTGATGAATAAAGCCAATTAGACCTTTAAAATTCACTTGGCTGAATATTTGTTGTTTAACAGGTATTATTTTGTGGAAATGAGTGTG
>NW_027909479.1:0-233 GCF_054177405.1 Leptonychotes weddellii
ATTTATCCAACCATCCATCTATCCATCCATCCATCTGTCCACCCACCATCCATCCATTCACCCATTCATCATCTATCCAAACATCCATCCATCCATCCATCCATTAGCCCCCATCAACACACCCATCCATCCATCCATTCATCCACCCATTAACTACCTATCCATCCATCATCCATCTATCATCCATCTAGCCACCCATTCATCCACCCATCCATCCATCTACCCATCCACCC
>NW_027909480.1:0-233 GCF_054177405.1 Leptonychotes weddellii
TAGTCACTATGGAAAACAGTATGGTGGTTCCTCAAAAAATTAAAAATAGAGCTATCATGTGATCTAGTAATTCTACTCTCTGAGCATTTAGTCAAAGAAAACTAAAACACCAATTCAAAAAGATATATGTGCTCCCAGGTTTATTGCAACATTATTTATAATAGCTTAGATATGAAAACAATTAGGTGTCCATCAATGGATAAAGAAGATGTGGTATATATACAATAGAATAC
>NW_027909481.1:0-233 GCF_054177405.1 Leptonychotes weddellii
AGGAAACCATATGTGCAAAGGCTCTGAAGTTTAAAAGAGCACAGTATTCAGGGAAAGCAGAAGAGCTCAGTATTTCTAGAATGTTAAGAAGCAATGAGTGAGGGGCGCCTGGGTGGCTCAGTCGTTAAGCGTCTGCCTTCGGCTCAGGTCATGATCCCAAGGTCCTGGGATCGAGCCCCGCATCGGGCTCCCTGCTCTGCGGGAAGCCTGCTTCTTCCTCCCCCACTCCCCCT
>NW_027909482.1:0-1450 GCF_054177405.1 Leptonychotes weddellii
CACTTCTCCGCACGTCCTACCTTCCAGAAAGTGGTCGCTTTTCTGTTCAGAGAGTTGCTATTCCTTTCTTCGATCTCCTGTTGAGTTTGTAGGTGTTCAGAATGGTTTGATCCCTATCCAGCTGAATTCCTGAGAGGAGACGAAATCCAGGTCTCCTACTCCTCCGCCATCTTGCTCCGCCCCTCCTAATCATCATTAGTTTTTGATGTAGTGTTCCATGATTCATTGTTTGCGCATAACACCGAGCTCTCCATGCAATACGTGCCCTCCCTAATACCCATCACCAGGCTAACCCATCTCCCCACTCTCCTCCCCTCCAGAACCCTCAGTTTGTTTCTCAGAGTCCATAGTAAGAGAAAAACAATTTAAAAATAAGAAAAATTGGTGGTGCATGGATGGCTCAGTCTGTTAAATGTCTGACTCTTGATTTCGGCTCGGGTCATGATTTCAGCATCGTGAGATCAAGCCCCACTTTGGGCTCCTCGCTCAGCATGGAGTCTGTTAGAGATTCCCTCTTTCCTTCTCTCTCTGCCCCTCCCCCCTGCTCACACACCCAAATAAATAAATAAAATATTTTTAAAAAATAAAATAAAAATAAGAAAAATTAGACCTAAGCTTTTGAGAATCATGTGAGTACTATTTTTTTTAAAGACTTTATTTATTTGACAGAGAGAGCACAAGCAGGGGGAGCAGCAGGAAGAGGGAGAAGCAGGCTCCCTGCAGAGCACGGAGCCCAATGTGGGGCTCAATCACAGGACCCTAGGATCATGACCTGAGCCAAAGGCAGTAGTTTAACCAATGGAGCCACCCAGGCACCCCTCAAGCAAGTACTATTGAGCACACTATGTGCCTTGCATTATGCTAATCTCTCTAAGGAAATGAAAGCAAAATATAAGATGGTTTCCACCTTTAAAGACTATAACATTTAATTGGGAAGATGAGACAAACATCTGTGAAAAGGCAATATGGAAGAGTGGTTAGGATCTTTGGCTGTGGAGTCGAACTGTCTGGTTTTATATCTCTGCCACTTAGGATGCTTGTGGCTTTGGGCAAGATGTTTAACTTCTTGCTTTTGTTAGCCCATTTGTAAAGTGAGAGTAATAGTGAGAATAATAATTAATAAAAGTGAGAATAATAATACCTTACTCATTGGGTTTCTGTGAGTGAGGACTAACTTAGAACATACTAAGCACTTAGCTTTTTTTTTTTTTTAAAGATTTTATTTATTTATTTGAGAGAGAGAGACACAGCGAGAGAGGGAACACAAGCAGGGGGAGTGGGAGAGGGAGAAGTAGACTCCCCGCTGAGCAGGGAGCCCGATGCGGGGCTCGATCCCAGGACCCTGGGATCATGACCTGAGCCGAAGGCAGATGCTTAATGACTGAGCCACCCAGGCGCCCCTCAAGTCAGTGTTTTACTTGGTAAACATGTCTGAGACCATGCATCCCTG
>NW_027909483.1:0-233 GCF_054177405.1 Leptonychotes weddellii
ACAGACGACCCCCCTTCCAAATCTTCCGTCTTCTCCCACTGCCCTCCCCTCCCTACTGTCAGGAGCTTGCAGCACTGGCTCTCTTGCCAAACTTGTTGCCATGACAACGGGTTACAAATAACTCAGATGCAGACGAAGATTTTAACCCAAGAGCTGCTGGTCCAAGGGCTTCTAGCTCCCTCCCCACACCAGACTGAGGAAACAATCTGACATATTCTTTGGGTTCAAGTGAC
>NW_027909484.1:0-233 GCF_054177405.1 Leptonychotes weddellii
CAGGGAGCCCGACGCGGGGCTCGATCCCAGGACCCTGGGATCATGACCTGAGCCGAAATCAAGTCAGATGCTTAACCGACTGAGCCACCCAGGCGCCCCTACTGAGTTCTTGTTATAGGCCAGGCATCATGCTATGTGTAAAGTAGAGAGTATGTGTGGCTATCACCCAGGAAACAGGCTCGGAGACGCTCACTAGAGGGCTTGGGTTGAAGACCAGAGGCAGTGGTCAAACC
>NW_027909485.1:0-233 GCF_054177405.1 Leptonychotes weddellii
CACCAGGAACCCCGATCGATTTACCCAGATGTCCTGTGTGTGCACGGGTTTATTGTGTTTGTGGCCACACAGAGAGAGGACGCACATACTTGATGGTGCTGACTTTTGGGAGGAGGCGCCCCTGGAACTTCTACTTGAATCAACCCCAGGATCCGTAGGATCACTTTGGATGAGCACAGAATACTTTCCAATCACAAGATGACCCGTTGAGCAGAGGGGACGTGCCCACACCA
>NW_027909486.1:0-233 GCF_054177405.1 Leptonychotes weddellii
AGCTCCAGCCCCAGCCCCAGCCCCAGCACGAGCACCAGCACCAGCACCACCACCAACAGCAGTACCAGCTCCATTCCCAGGCCCAGGCCCAGCCCCAGCTCCTGCTCCAGCCCCACCCCCAGCACCAGCCAGAACTGGTGGTTAAGCTTCAAGTCCACTCTGCCTGGGTGTTCCACAGACATTTCAAATTCAACATGTCGCCAAACAAGCTCCTCAACACTTCTTCCAATGCT
>NW_027909487.1:0-233 GCF_054177405.1 Leptonychotes weddellii
TATGCACAAACAATGAATCATGGAACACTTCATCTAGAACTAATGATGTAATGTATGGGGATTAACATAAGAATAAAAAATAAATAAATAAATAAAAGACCAGCCTACAAGCTCTCAGTGGCATCCCTGTTGGGACCCCTCTCACTCCTGAGAGCTTTTTCTGTATCCTTGATTAAAAAAACTCTATCGCTTTACTCACTCTCCTTTGTCTGTGAGATTCATTCTTCAACTCT
>NW_027909488.1:0-233 GCF_054177405.1 Leptonychotes weddellii
GCTCTGCTCCTGGCGGCCCCGGCAATCCGTGGCATTCCCTGGTCGGTGGGTGGCACTCTAGTCTCCGTGTCGCCTGACCTTCTCTCTGTGTGGCTCAGTATCCAAATCTCCCGATGCTGGCAAGGACACCAGTCTCGGGATTCGAGCTGGCCTGAATGACCTCACCTTGATTCGATCACGTCTGCAAAGACCTGGTTTCTGTGTTAGGTTACGCTCACAGGGACCAGGGTTAG
>NW_027909489.1:0-233 GCF_054177405.1 Leptonychotes weddellii
TTGAGACCATTTGCTCTGTATGCAATTCACACTTGTCACCACGGTGGCCAGTTACACCAAACATTCAGGAAAGGACTTCTCTTAAGGTCACCTCATTAGTCAAAAGGCCATTGGAGCTTCCAGAATGAGGGAGTTTGGGGGAAGCAGCAAAATCCCTGGGAGGGCCCTACAGAGTAGCTATTCATTTGCAGAAAGAAACATTTTCAGTTCAGAAGTAAACTAAGAGGCAGAGG
>NW_027909490.1:0-233 GCF_054177405.1 Leptonychotes weddellii
GAGGGAAAAGCAGGCTTCCCACGGAGCAGAGAGTCTGATGCAGGGCTTGATCCCAGGACGCTGGGATCATGACCTGAGCCGAAGGCAGACGCTTAACGACTGAGCCACCCAGGCGCCCTCCTGTAACTATTTCGATAGTGTCATGTGAATCTGGTTATTGAATTATATTTGCACTCTTTTGAACATCCAGAGCTAATCACAGCAATCCAAGTTTGAGCTGTTTATTTTCCCAA
>NW_027909491.1:0-233 GCF_054177405.1 Leptonychotes weddellii
GAGGAAGATTTCTGAAGAGCACTGTAGCCTGAACTGCAGCCTTTCAGAACAGCCGAGAAGCACTCTGCAGTCATGAGGTAAATATTCTCCCGCCCTGATTGTGTTGAAAATGTCCAATCAATCTTGCTGTGGAATGCAAATCCCACACAGCCGTGCTCCGTAAACACAAGCGCCTGGTTGTTTTGCCTTACTGTCTGTCGGTAGCCTTGCCGTGATCTCTCTGTAGGTCGTGT
>NW_027909492.1:0-233 GCF_054177405.1 Leptonychotes weddellii
TCTCCCACTCTTAACCTGAAGCTATTCCCTCAAAACCCATTTTTTCTCTGCTTTTCTCAATTCCACTCTGCTTTTGGAAGTCTGCTCAAGTCCCACTTTTTCTTGTTTTTTTCTCTCCCTTGCATATGCCCACCACTACGTTCTTGTTCACGTACTCCAACTCTTGTTCATATATTTTTCTGTACAGTTTACCAGTTGCGTGATAGATTTCTACCTTCCCCTTAAGCTCCATA
>NW_027909493.1:0-1450 GCF_054177405.1 Leptonychotes weddellii
CTGGGTGGCTCAGTCATTAAGCAGCTGCCTTCGGCTCAGGTCATGATCCCAGAGTCCTGAGATCCAGTCCCACATCGGGCTCCCTGCTCAGCGGAAAGCCTGCTTCTCCCTCTCCCACTCCCCCTGCTTGTGTTCCTGCTCTCGCTGTCTCTGTCAAATAAATAAATAAAATCTTAAAAAAAAAAAAAAGAACATATTATGAGCAACTATATGCCAGCAAATTAGATAATCTGGAAGAAATGGATGCATTCCTAGAGATGTATAAACTACCAAAACTGAACCAGGAAGAAATAGAAAACCTGAACAGACCTATAACCACTAAGGAAATTGAAGCAGTATTCAAAAATCTCCCAACATAGCCTGGTGATGGGTATTAAAGAGGGTACACTCTGCATGGAGCACTGGGTGTTATATACAAACAATGAATCATGGAACACTACATCAAAAACTAAAGAAGTAATGTATGGTGATTGACATAACAATAAAAATTTTTTTTAACAAGTAAAAAAAAAAAAATCTCCCAACAAACAAGAGCCCAGGGCCAGATGGCTCCCCAGGGGAATTCTACCAAACATTTAAAGAAGAATTAATACCTAGTCTTCTGAAACAGTTCCAAAAAATAGAAATGGAAGGAAAACTTCCAAACCATTTTATGAGGCCAGCATTACCTTGATCCCAAAATCAGACAAAGACCCCATCAAAAAGAATTACAGACCAATATCCCTGATGAATATGGATGCAAAAATTCTCACCAAAATACTAGCCAATAGGATCCAACAGTACATTAAAAGGATTATTCACCATGAATAAGTGGAATTTATCCCTGGGCTTCAGGGTTGGTTCAACATCTACAAATCAATCAATGTGATACAACACATTAATAAAAGAAAGAACAAGAACTATATGATCCTCTCAATAGATGCAGTAAAAGCATTTGACAAAGTACAGCATCCTTTCTTGATTAAAACTCTTCACAATTATCTCATTTCATCCTTACGATAGCATCTTGAGTGAAATGTGGTATACAAATGGAATTTATGTGTGTGTTCCAGGAGAATTCTTTTGGGTGATTAACCTGTGGAGTACAGTAGAATTTTGGGAGGGGCTCTTCAAAGCCTGAATTTACTATTGGAGAAACAGATATTTTAAGGGGGCGGAGCAAGATGGCGGAGGAGTAGGAGACCTGGATTTCGTCTCCTCTCAGGAATTCAGCTGGATAGGGATCAAACCATTCTGAACACCTACAAACTCAACAGGAGATTGAAGAAAAGAAGAGCAACAACTCTCTCATCAGAAAAGCGACCACTTTCTGGAAGGTAGGACGTGCGGAGAAGTAAATCCGAGGCGATATTCGGGAGGATAGACGGCGGGGGAGGGGCCTCCGTCGGCCGCTTCTGGCAAGTGATAGAACCACGGAGCACAAAATCGGAACTTTTAGAGTCGGCTCCAC
>NW_027909494.1:0-233 GCF_054177405.1 Leptonychotes weddellii
TTTTCCACAAGAAACCTTCCTACTCCAAAAGTGATGGTGGGGTACATAAGCTCCACCTAAAAGCAATGACTAGAAAGCATTAATTTAAAATATGGGAAGCACTGCTCCTATGGCCGAATGGATTCTTTTATCACTTCACATGCAGTTTGATTATAAAATCCCACCTGAAACTAGACCAAATGCAGAGTACGAATGGGATCAGCTGGAGCTACTGGAGTTACACAATAGTGCTC
>NW_027909495.1:0-233 GCF_054177405.1 Leptonychotes weddellii
CACATCTTGGTCAGATCTTGGACTTTCATTTCTTTTTTTTTTTTTTTTAAGATTTTATTTATTTCTTTATTTGAGAGAGATAGAACGCACGCAAGCGAGTGCAAGCAGGGGCAGGGAGAGGGACAAGCAGACTCCTCACTGAGCAAACAGCCCCATGAGGGGCTCCATCTCACTTCTCACAACCCTGAGATCATGACCCAGAGATCATGACCTGAGCCGAAACCAAGAGTCAG
>NW_027909496.1:0-233 GCF_054177405.1 Leptonychotes weddellii
TCCCAGGACCGGGGCGACGGTGCTGACAGCCGGCCTACTGGGACCCCAGCTGTGCCAACGGGGTCGACACTGGGGTGTCCGCACTCCTGCTGTGGAAGGCGTGCTGTCCGCCTCCTCCAGGCCGCCGGCTGCCAAGGGGGTGAGGAGAGCAAGCCCGCGGCCCCTGGGACCGGTCTCACCGCTTCTCAGAGCATGGTGACGGGCCACCAGGGAGAAGCCCTCACCAGCCCCTG
>NW_027909497.1:0-233 GCF_054177405.1 Leptonychotes weddellii
GCTGCTGGTGGGTCTGGGTCCGGACTCATGTGGCCATGGTCCCTATTTCCTCCCTTCAGAAGAAGCAAGCACAGGATTTTTGTAAAAGGGGATCTTGGAGGATGGAAGATCTTTCTAGGTATGTTCCAAAACTCATAACCCATAAAAAAAAAGATCAAAATTTTAACAACGGAAAATTGAGATTCTGCATTGAAAAAAACTACCATGAAAGAAAAGACAAACTGGAAAAAAAC
>NW_027909498.1:0-233 GCF_054177405.1 Leptonychotes weddellii
GTGACCTGCTGTTCTAACATGTCCTTTCTTCCCACAGCTCCTCAGACTGTTGGTTCCAGCAGACGGGAGTCCTCCTCCTGTGGGTCTCACCTCTCCCTACCCTACACTATTGTTCCAAGTCAGCTCAGATGCAGCCAACATGAAGCCATCCTGGGTCCCTCCCTCCCCCAGTCGGGAAGCAAGCAGCTGGATGGGAGAAGCAGACAAGCAACACTGAAGGCTCACTTTCGGGG
>NW_027909499.1:0-233 GCF_054177405.1 Leptonychotes weddellii
AATCTGGCCTTTCCCACTATAGTTGTCTTTTAGCGCTACAGCTCCTTTCAAAGCTTCCTTTCTTAGTTTAAGAGAATACAGGTATTTCCTCCTAGTCAAAAGATGTAGGAAATAATAAAATCATAGCTAGTATTAGTGCTTAGTGCAGAGGGTTAGGTACTCTGCAAAGTGATTTATACCTACTATTTCAGTTCATCCTATTAATAAAACCGAAATCAGTAGGATTTTTATTC
>NW_027909500.1:0-233 GCF_054177405.1 Leptonychotes weddellii
GAATAGAAGAAAAGGATGGTCAATGTCAAGACCTGAATTGGTGATCTGGACAATCAAATGAAACAAATATCTCAAAATTCCAAGCCAAGGTACACAGACTGGGAAATCAAAAGGGAACAGATAAGAATCCAGAAGTCCCATTAGGTAGGACCACTACTTACACAATTCCATGGAAGCTATTCCTATAGCAAACAATCCTCTAGGTTTGTATGAGTGGTGTTCCCAGATCAGGA
>NW_027909501.1:0-233 GCF_054177405.1 Leptonychotes weddellii
CCCAACCCAGCTGAGCTTTCTGAGACTCCAGGCGCCGTCTGACTTCAACGATCTGAGAGAATTCAAAACCACCTAGCGGAGCTCAGTCAACCCACAGGACCATGAGAGATAACAAAAAACTGCTCAAGCTACCATGTTTTTGTGTGTTTCTTTGCACAGCAATAGATAACCTGAATAATTCATATTGAGAGAGAGAGAGTGTGTGTGTGAGAGAGAGAGAGAAGAAAGGGGAG
>NW_027909502.1:0-233 GCF_054177405.1 Leptonychotes weddellii
CACTAAACTTGAGATACTGTTGGCCCAAGGCAGTGTATGGTCATAAGAAATGGAAAAATCACCCACTTTTCAGTATGGAAGGCAAAATCAGCATTTGATGATGTAGATCCATACTGATTTCTGAGTCTTTTTTTTTTTTTTTAAAGATTTTATTTATTTATTTGACAGAGACAGAGATAGCGAGAGCAGGAACACAAGCAGCGGGAGTGGGAGAGGGAGAAGCAGGCTTCCCG
>NW_027909503.1:0-233 GCF_054177405.1 Leptonychotes weddellii
CTGTTAGGATGTGTATTATTAAAAAGACAAAAGATAACAAATACAGTTGAGGATGTGAAGAAAAGGGGACCCTTGTGCACTACTGGTGGGAATGTAAACTGATATATCCACTATGGAAAACAGTATGGAGGTTCCCTGAAAAATTAAAAATAGAACTACCCTGTGATCCAGCAATCCCACTTCTGTGTGTACATCCAAAAGAAACAAAATGATCTCAGAGAGTTATCTATACT
>NW_027909504.1:0-1450 GCF_054177405.1 Leptonychotes weddellii
AAAAATAAACTGCTGGGACTACACCAGAATAAAAAAAGCTTCTGCACAGTGAAGGGAACCATCCACAAAATGAAAAGGCAACCTACTGAATGGGAGAAGAAATTTGAAAATGATACATCCAATGAGGAGCTAATATCCAAAATGAATAAATAGCATACAACTCAATGCCAAAGCCACAAATAATCCAATTAAAATCGAGTGGAGGACCTGAATAGATATTTTTCCAAAGCAGACATCCAGAGGGCCAATGGACACATGAAAAGATGCTCAACATCACGTGATCATCATCGGGGAAATGTTAATCAGAGCTGCAATGAGATATCACCTCACACCTGTCAGAATGGCTAGTATCGAAAGGACAAGAAAGAACCTGTGTTGGCAAGGATGCGGAGAAAGGGGAAACCTCGTGCCCTGTTGGCGGGAATGCAAACTGGTGCAGCCAGTGTGGAAAATAGTATGGAGGTTCCTCAAAGAATTAAAACTAGAACTACCACATGATCCATTAATTCCACTACTGGGTATTTACCCCAAAGAAAATGAAGATACTAATTCGAAAAGATGTATGCACCCCTATGTTTACTGCAGCATTATTTAAAATAGCCAAGATATGGAAGCAATGCAAGTGTCCATCAATAGAGGAATGGATAAAGAAGATGTGATATATGTATCTTCCTTTATATCTATATCTTCCTCTATATATATCTTCATATATATAATATATATATTACGTATATAAAGGAATACCACTCAGCCATAAAAAAGAATGAGATCTTGCCATTTGTGACAACCTGGATGGACCTAGAAGGTATTATGCTAAGTGAAATCAGTCAAAGAAAGCCAAATACCATATGATTTCACTTCTATGTGGGATCTAAAAACAAAACAAGTGAATAAACGAATACAGATTCATAAATACAGAGAACAAACTAGTGGTTGCTACAGAGGAGTTGGGGGGATGGACAAAGTAGGTGCCAGGGATGAAGAGGTACAAACGTCCCATGATAAATGAACGAGTCATGGAGATGGAAAGTACAGTGTAGGGAATCTAGTCAATAACATTATAATAACGTTGTGACGTAAGCACACTTATTGTGGTGAGCAGGGCATAATGTATAGGATTGTTGAATCACGATGTTGTAAAACTGAAACTTATGTAACATTGTATGTCAACTATACTTCAATAATACCAAAATTTTTAAGAAGTGACCCAGTCGGTTAAATGTCAAACTCTTGGTTTCAGCTCAGGTCATGATCTCAGTGTCGTGAGATCGAGCCCTGCATCGGGCTCTGCACTCAGTTCAGAGTCTTCTGGAGATTCTGTCTCCCTCTCCCTCTGCCCCTCCAGCTCGTGCTCTCTCTCTCTCTCTCAAATAAATAAATAAATCTTTTTTAAAAAAGTGACCCAAAGGGCTCAGTGCTTTCCCCAGTGACACACCCAGCCTGAGGCACA
>NW_027909505.1:0-233 GCF_054177405.1 Leptonychotes weddellii
TTGACAATAATTTGATTGCAAAACAAGTCTAAGTAAAAAAAAAAAAATTGGCCTGATTATTTACATAAGTGCAGGAAGAATAGAGGTTGACCTATAGACTCTTTCAAAACAGCTTTCAGGGCTGTTTTCAGTCTGTTGGGCATCTGAGTCTTGGTTTCGGCTCAGGTCATGATCTCAGGGTCCTGGGACCAAGACCCACTTTGGGCTCCCTCCTCAGTGGGAGTCTGCTTGTC
>NW_027909506.1:0-233 GCF_054177405.1 Leptonychotes weddellii
AAGAAAGACAAATACCATATGATTTCACTCACATGTGGAATTTAAGAAACGAAACAGATGAACATAGGGGAAGGGAAGGAAAATCAAATAAGAGGAAAACAGAGAGGGAGGCAAACCATAAGAAACTCTTAACTATAGGGAACAAACTGAGGGTTGCTGGAGGGGAGGTGGGTTTAGGGATGGGGTAACTGGGTGATGGCATTAAGGAAAGCACTTGAAGGAGAGCAGTGAGT
>NW_027909507.1:0-233 GCF_054177405.1 Leptonychotes weddellii
TTCTTTTCCTACCTCTAAGAATTTTTATTAGGCATTACCTGTTGAATGTCATCTAAAACCGTCAATAAGATGTATTGCCAACTACACACAAGATCCCAAGTTAGGTACAGTGGAAGAGTCAAAGGACTATTAAGCAAACCGAATTCCTGTCCTCAAAAAAGTTATCATCTCACTGGCTAGATAAGACTTAAAATACAAAGGAATGAATAAAGATTTGGAGGCAGTGGTCATCA
>NW_027909508.1:0-233 GCF_054177405.1 Leptonychotes weddellii
TAAGGTCCAAATATCAATCTAATAAATACACATCGGAAATATAACTTGTTTGTAATTTGGATACCATTAGAATTTTCTAGGATTATAGTACTGTGTTTCATATATTTATTTTAAGAAAATAAGTAGATGTGTTGAGAAAAGTAATAAATAACTGAAAAAAGATAAGATAGAAGAGGAAAATACTAGACGAACCATGAGAGACGATGGACTCTGAAAAACTAACAGGGTTCTAG
>NW_027909509.1:0-233 GCF_054177405.1 Leptonychotes weddellii
AAGAAAGACAAATACCATATGATTTCACTCACAGGTGGAATTTAAGAAACGAAACAGATGAACATAGGGGAAGGGAAGGAAAATCAAATAAGAGGAAAACAGAGAGGGAGGCAAACCATAAGAAACTCTTAACTATAGGGAACAAACTGAGGGTTGCTGGAGGGGAGGTGGGTTTAGGGATGGGGTAACTGGGTGATGGCATTAAGGAAAGCACTTGAAGGAGAGCAGTGAGT
>NW_027909510.1:0-233 GCF_054177405.1 Leptonychotes weddellii
GATGTGGGGCTGGATCCCAGGATCCTGGGATCATGACCTGAGCCGAAGGCAGCCACTCAACAGACTGAGCCACCCAGGCACCCCTGCTTCCAAGTTTTTGATGAAAGCCTTACATAAACCCCTTCACAAGGATTTCCTTTTGTCAGTACCCTCAACTTTTTTACAAATAAAAATTATTTACCTATTCATAGTTTCACTCATATCTAAGAATATGTATTTTTCAAACTATACTC
>NW_027909511.1:0-233 GCF_054177405.1 Leptonychotes weddellii
GGTCATGATCCTGGAGTCCCTGGATCGAGTCCCGCATCGGGCTCCCTGCTCGGCGGGGAGTCTGCTTCTCCCTCTGACCCTCCCCCGCCTCATGTGCTCTCTCTCTCTCATTCTCTCTCTCAAATAAATAAATAAGATATAAAAAAAATATGGAAACAATTTGTGATCTAGAAAACTTCATTTGACTTTTTAGTGACAACTGAGATATTTTTTCTGTAATCCCATTAATGAAC
>NW_027909512.1:0-233 GCF_054177405.1 Leptonychotes weddellii
ATTCTGACTGGTGTGAGGTGGTATCTCATTGAGATTCTGATTTGGATTTCCCTGATGCCGAGCGATGTTGAGCACCTTTTCATGTGTCTGTTGGCCATTTGGATGTCTTCTTTGGAAAAATGTCTGTTCATGTCTTCTGCCGCCAACTCTTTTTTTCCTTCAAAGCTTGCTCTCTTTGGCATCAGCCTCTTAGTACATGCTGTGTTCCCTCTATCTGCAAAGCCCTTCCATCT
>NW_027909513.1:0-233 GCF_054177405.1 Leptonychotes weddellii
TCCCTCTCATGCTCTCTGTCTCTCATTCTCTCTGTCTCAAATAAATAAATAAAATCTTTAAAAAAAAAAAAAAGAAATAAACAGGACGGGGTAAGATTCCCGTTTGTCTCCCTTTTAGCCTGAGAACAGTGCCATGCAGGGCAGCTAGGGCTCTGGTATAAACACCACCTTCTCGCTGCTTTGAAGAAACTACAGGGCAAATCGAGGCAGCCACAACTGCTGGAAAGTAAGGG
>NW_027909514.1:0-233 GCF_054177405.1 Leptonychotes weddellii
CACTGTCTCTGGCTTCTTCCCTTTCTCCCTCCCTCCCCCCAAATTCCCAGGGATGTGACTCAGGGATACATAGAAGGGACTGCTGTTCCCACATAGCCCTGCAGCTGTGGGTTTCCATGAAGAAGTGATTGCTGCCTGGGGGAAGCCCCCAGGTCTGCCTGCTCTGCCCTCATTCATGGTGCCTTAGTTAACATGGCTCTTAACACGGGGGCTACCACCTGGCTTGAGAGGTG
>NW_027909515.1:0-1450 GCF_054177405.1 Leptonychotes weddellii
TGCCCACCTTTCTCTCAGGGACTCACTGTATGTGATTGGTCTGTCTCTGTCTAGGTCTTATGAATGTATCTACACACTGTGTTAGTATGTAGAGAAATATGTAAAACAAAAGTATGTCTTGTTTTTTTTTAACATGGTTTTAAAAATTATTAGATGTAGGGGCACCTGGGTGGCTCAGTCACTTAAGCATCTGCCTTCGGCTCAGGTCATGATCCCAGGGTCCTGGGATCGAGCCCCACATCGGGCTACCTGCTTGGCAGGAAGCCTGCTTCTCCCTCTCCTGCTCCGCCTGCTTGTGTTCCCTCACTTGCTGTCTCTCCCTCTGTCAAATAAATAAATAAAATCTTTAACAAATTTTATTAGATGTAGTATTCATCTACCTTGCTTTTTTTTCCCCTTGACAATGCCTCAGGGAGCTTTCCATGTTGATACACATAGTTTTACCTCATTCTTTCTAATTGCTACATAGTATTTCAGAGAATAGATGCACCATAGGTTATTGAACCAGTCCCCATTCAGTGGACTGTCAGGTCATTTATAATTTTTAGTGTTATTTTAGTATTAGGACAGTGAATATTCTCCGGCCTTCCTTTTTGTAGACACGTATAAATACTTCTCCAAGGTATTTATGTAGAGGTATAGCTGCTAAAGAGTGTGCACTTTTGAATTTTTATTTTGCCATGTTGCTTTTTCCAAAAGCTACTTACCAATTTCATAGACTCCCTCCCATAGTGCATAAGTAGATGTATTATCAATCTTTTTAATTTCGGTCAGTCTGACAGGTGAACATTGACTCATTTTAATACGGTCTGCTTAACAGTGACCCAGTCGCTCACTGATACGGTTTCTAGGAAAGCAGTGCATTGTAAAACAGCACTTCCTGCACTGAGGATATGATATAATGAATTTAGATTAACATTGTACTCAGTGAGCTTTTACTGGTTTTCCCCTGTCTTAGGAAGTCGGATGGGTGGCGGATAATTGACTCTTCTTCTGCAGAACTGGTTTTTAAAAATAAAATAAACTGCTGTCCGTTACCTGTTTTTTATGTGAATGGAAGGAGGTCCCGTGAACGCATGATTGACCATTTCCAGAGAGTTTCCGTCTCTACCTCTGTCAAATTAAGTTAAAACAAGGAAGGGTAAATAAATGCATGATTTAACTTTGTAATTAGAGATCTCAATCAGTGCCTGGGACACACCGCAGTGGACATTAAAGTGAGCGAGGCAAGCTCACGTGGACACGCACAGGTGCTGCATTTAATTTGAAAGCACGGCAGGTCGTTGGACTGCGGTGGTTGCCGTGAACGCAGGGCTGGGATGGGAATATGGGTTCCGACAGTGTCTCAGTCCCAGGTGAAGACAGTGTCCGTTCAGAGCATTGTCTGTGTGTCGTGCAACTGGCACGTGCGGATGAGGCAGCCCTGCTGATTTCTTCAGAGCGAGTGTGA
>NW_027909516.1:0-233 GCF_054177405.1 Leptonychotes weddellii
AGGAAACCATATGTGCAAAGGCTCTGAAGTTTAGAAGAGCACAGTATTCAGGGAAAGCAGAAGAGCTCAGTATTTCTAGAATGTTAAGAAGCAATGAGTGAGGGGCGCCTGGGTGGCTCAGTCGTTAAGCGTCTGCCTTCGGCTCAGGTCATGATCCCAAGGTCCTGGGATCGAGCCCCGCATCGGGCTCCCTGCTCTGCGGGAAGCCTGCTTCTTCCTCCCCCACTCCCCCT
>NW_027909517.1:0-233 GCF_054177405.1 Leptonychotes weddellii
CTCCTCAATACCCACCACCAGGCTAACCCATCCCCCCACCCCCCTCCCCTCTAGAACCCTGTTTGTTTTTCAGAGTCCATCGTCTCTCATGGTTCGTCTACCCCTCCGATTTCCCCCGCTTCATTCTTCCCCTCCCGCTACCTTCTTCTTCTTTTTTTTTTCTTAACATATATTGCATTATTTGTTTCAGAGGTACAGATCTGAGATTCAACAGTCTTGCACAATTCACAGCG
>NW_027909518.1:0-233 GCF_054177405.1 Leptonychotes weddellii
AGCCACCAAAACCCTCAACAGAGGCATCTCTGAGTTCATCGTGATGGCTGCAGACGCTGAGCCCCTGGAGATCATCCTGCACCTTCCACTGCTATGCGAGGATAAGAATGTGCCCTACGTGTTTGTGCGCTCCAAGCAGGCCCTCGGGCGGGCCTGCGGGGTTTCCAGGCCTGTCATCGCCTGTTCTGTCACCATCAAAGAAGGCTCACAGCTGAAGCAGCAGATCCAGTCTA
>NW_027909519.1:0-233 GCF_054177405.1 Leptonychotes weddellii
CTGGGTGGCTCAGATGGTTAAGCATCTGCCTTCGGCTCAGGTCATGATTCCAGGGTCCTGGGATCGAGCCCCACATCGGGCTCCTGGCTCAGCAGGGAGCCTGCTTCTCCTTCTTCCTCTGCCTCTCTCCCTGCTCATGCTCTCTCTCTCTGTATCTCTGTGTCTCAAATGAATAAATAAAATCTTTAAAAAAAAAAAAAAAGAAAATCCCAGCCTTGGCTCCTTACTTTCTG
>NW_027909520.1:0-233 GCF_054177405.1 Leptonychotes weddellii
ACGCTAAGCACGGAGCCCAGCTCAGGGCTCGATTCCATGACCCTGAGTTCATGACCTGAGCCAAAATCAGGAGTCGGACGTTTAACGGACTGAGCCACCCAAGTGCCCCTTCCAAAACACTTTTTTAAAAAGATGGGAACTGGGGCTCTTGGGTGGCTCAGTCGATTAAGCGGTCCTGGGATGGAGCCCCATGTTGGGCCCCCTGCTCATCAGGGAGTCTGCTTCTCCTTCTG
>NW_027909521.1:0-233 GCF_054177405.1 Leptonychotes weddellii
TTTTCCACAAGAAACCTTCCTACTCTAAAAGTGTTGGTGGGGTACATAAGCTCCACCTAAAAGCAATGACTAGAAAGCATTAATTTAAAATATGGGAAGCACTGCTCCTATGGCCGAATGGATTCTTTTATCACTTCACATGCAGTTTGATTATAAAATCCCACCTGAAACTAGACCAAATGCAGAGTACGAATGGGATCAGCTGGAGCTACTGGAGTTACACAATAGTGCTC
>NW_027909522.1:0-233 GCF_054177405.1 Leptonychotes weddellii
GGTGACTAACATAACATAATAAAATAAAATTTTAAAAAAATAATAAAATAAAATAAAAAAGGACTGAAATCACATGAAGTAACTTTTCTAACCACAATGGTATGAAACTGGAAATCAATTATGAGAAAAAAACTGGAAAAAACCATAGCAATGTGGAGATTATACATGATACTGACCAACCAATGGGTTATCAAAGAAATCAAAGGAGAAATTTAAAAAGAAAATTAGAGACA
>NW_027909523.1:0-233 GCF_054177405.1 Leptonychotes weddellii
TTTTCTCTTATATAAATGCTCAGCAGACACTCAGAGGTCAGGTGGACCCAGGCAGTTGTCACTATGCAGGACACTCTGTGAACTTGTTTGAACACACAGCACCCACATCCAGGAGCACCCCTAACCCCAGGAACTGAAAAAGGAGCCGCCCTTTGCAGCATGCCCACCAGGGGGCAGTGTTGCGGCGCGGAGAAGGGAGGTCACAGTCCCACACAGCAACTGGGGGAGGACAG
>NW_027909524.1:0-233 GCF_054177405.1 Leptonychotes weddellii
TCCTGAGCTCAGCTCCCCCCGCGAGGGCTCATCACCCCCCCCCAGGTCTCCTCACACCCCAGGCTCTGAGGAGGGGATGGGCTGGTCCCCAGGTAGAGCGGCTGGGGCTAGGGGCTAGAGAGGTGGGCGGGGGAGGTAGTGCAGGGCTGAGACAGAAAAGCCCTGGAAAATCCGAAGAGACCCTGGGTACGCCTTGCCGGGGCGGGCAGGATACAGATGCAAGGCGGGGCCGG
>NW_027909525.1:0-233 GCF_054177405.1 Leptonychotes weddellii
GAGAGAGAGGACCCGTGGCGGGGGGGGGAGGGGCGCGGGGGGGCGGGCGTCGAGGAGGGAAACTCAGGGGCAGGACGCCCGTGGCTAAGCGCACACGTTCGGTACTGTTCCCTCCCAGGGCCGTGGACGCACAGGACAGCCCCCCTCCTCCTGGACTGGACCACTGCCCTCCCCCTGCAGCTGGGACTCCCGGGTGCACTGTCCTGACCTTGCAGGGCGGCCTCATTGCTCCC
>NW_027909526.1:0-1449 GCF_054177405.1 Leptonychotes weddellii
GGGTGGCAATCCTCATATCAGACAAATTAGATTTTAAACCAAAGACTATAATAAGAGATGAGGAAGGACACTATATCCTACTTAAAGGGTCTGTCCAACAAGAAGATCTAACAATTTTAAATATCTATGCCCCTAACATGGGAGCAGCCAATTATATAAGCCAATTAATAACAAAGTCAAAGAAACACATTAACAACAATACAATAATAGTAGGGGACTTTAACACCCCCCTCACTGAAATGGACAGATCATCTAAGCAAAAGATCAACAAGGAAATAAAGACTTTAAATGACACACTGGACCAAATTGACTTCACAGATATATTCAGAACATTCCATCCCAAAGCAACAGAATACACATTCTTTTCTAGTGCCCATGGAACAGTCTCCAGAATAGATCACATCCTAGGTCACAAATCAGGTCAGACCAGTACCAAAAGATTGGGATCATTCCCTGCATATTTTCAGACCACAATGCTTTGAAACTAGAACTCAATCACAAGAGGAAAGTCGGAAAGAACTCAAATACATGGAGGCTAAAGAGCATCCTACTAATGAATGAATGGGTCAACCAGGAAATTAAAGAAGAATTAAAAAAATTCATCAAAACAAATGAAAATAAAAACACAACTGTTCAAAATCTTTAGGATGCACCACAGGCAGTCCTATGAAGAAAGTATATAGCAGCACAAGCTTTTCTCAAGAAACAAGAAAGGTTTCAAATACACAACCTAAGCCTACACCTAAAGGAGCTGGAGAAAGAACAGCAAATAAAGCCTAAACCCAGCAGAAGAAGAGAAATAATAAAGATCAGAGCAGAAATCAATGAAATAGAAACCAAAAGAACAGTAGAACAGACCAATGAAACTAGGAGCTGGTTCTTTGAAAGAATTAATAAGATTGATAAACCCCTGGCCAGACTTATCAAAAAGAAAAGAGAAGGAACCAAATAAATAAAATCATGAATGAAAGAGGAGAGATCACAATCAACACCACAGAAATACAAACAATTATAAGAACATATTATGAGCAACGATATGCTGACAAATTAGGCAATCTGGAGGAAATGGATGCATTCCTGGAAACATATAAACTACCAAAACTGAACCAGGAAGAAATAGAAAGCCTGAACAGATCCATAACCAGCAAGGAAATTGAAGCAGTAATCAAAAATCTCCCAACAAACAAGAGCCCAGGGCCAGGTGGCTTCCCAGGGGAATTCTACCAAACATTTAAAGAAGAATTAATACTTATTTTCTGAAACTGTTCCAAAAAAATAGAAATGGAAGGAAAACTTCCAAACTCATTTTATGAGGCCAGCATTACCTTGATCCCAAAATCAGACAAAGACCCCATCAAAAAAGAGAATTACAGTCTAATATCCCTGATGAACATGGATGCAAAAATTCTCAACAAATACTAGCCAATAGGATCCAACAGTACATTAAAA
>NW_027909527.1:0-233 GCF_054177405.1 Leptonychotes weddellii
GAGAAAGTCGCTAAAAATGTATTTATGGAAAGGATGGAGACATAGGGCCTGGATGGTGGTGCAGCCTGGCTGGCTCGTACCGCCCCACTTGGAGCACCTGTTCGTGGACTGGTGTCAACCCTAGAGGTGGGCCTGCTTGAGGATGGCCTCCAGTCTCCTGGTAGAGCCCTGGGGGAGACCCTCTCGACCCACCGTTGTCAGACAGTGTGGAGCGGAGATCAGAAGCCCAGCCT
>NW_027909528.1:0-233 GCF_054177405.1 Leptonychotes weddellii
TGCCTGTTGTTGGCAGTGTTCGGTCCTGTGGTGTTAGTGAACAAGTCTGTGTCTGCCTTAGGGTGGAGTTGAGTCAGACAGCCTTTTTCAGATTTAGTAGCACCAACCTGCATGGTATTTTCTTATGTTGTTCCCCAAGACACTTTCATTGACATGTGGGACCTGCAATCAGACTAGCTGTCTACCCCCAGCCCACTGCTGGGACAGCGGTCTGAGTGATGTGTTTGCTTACC
>NW_027909529.1:0-233 GCF_054177405.1 Leptonychotes weddellii
GTCTCAGGTGTAAAACATTATAATCTGGCATCTGCATATACTACAAAGTATTAACTCCCAAAAGTTATCATCTATCATTATACAACTGACCCCTTCACCCTTTTCTTTCAACCCCAAACACCCTTCCTCGCTGGTAACCACTGATCACTTCTCAGTATCTATGAGTTTGTTTTTGTTTGTATTATTTTATTTAGATTTTCCATATGACAAGGATATCAAGGTAATGCTTTTTG
>NW_027909530.1:0-233 GCF_054177405.1 Leptonychotes weddellii
GATCGAGCCCCGTGTTGGGCTCCATGCTCAGGGAGCAGTTTGCTTGAGGATTCTCTCTCTCCCTTTCCCTTTGCCCCTCCCCCTGTGCACAGTCTCTCCCTTTCTCTCTCAAATAAATAAATCTTAAAAGAAAAAAATAGATCCAAGAACTTTATAGGTCTTTATATTTTTAGCACTTACTACTCTGTGACCGATAGGAGAGATAACATTTCAAAATATTTGGGAATTGCACA
>NW_027909531.1:0-233 GCF_054177405.1 Leptonychotes weddellii
AATAAGCTCCTCTCATTCCTTCTATCTTCTTGGACCACTTCTCACCGTTTGCCATTAGGGATTATAATCTACATGTAATTTGTTGGTTACTGGGTTTGGATTATACAAAATAACAAAGAATAATAGAAGGAAAAGTTCCACCACTTGATATTGTTCATGTTGCAAAAACCCATTCCTGCATTCTGTGTTTTTCAGTGAAAGGATAATAATGGTCAGGCCATGCAGTGGCACGT
>NW_027909532.1:0-233 GCF_054177405.1 Leptonychotes weddellii
TATGGGGATTAACATAAGAATAAAAAAAAAATTAAAAAAAAAAAAAAAGAAGCAAGCAAGGCGACCAGATCTCCCTATTTTGCAAAAGAGTTGCCTGGCCATGGATATTCCAAGCAAGAAATCATTTGAAAAGAGTTTTTAAATCACTAAAATAGGAGAAACGAGTCTAAGAAGATAAACCAAAAAAGTGGGAATTTTTTTAATGAACATTTTTAAGGCATATAGAAATTGCA
>NW_027909533.1:0-233 GCF_054177405.1 Leptonychotes weddellii
TTCAAAAATGGTGTTGGGAAAATTGGACAGCCATATGCAGATGAATGAAACTGGACCATTTTCTTACACCATACACAAAAATAGACTCAGAATGGATGAAAGATCTAAATGTGAGACAGGAATCCATCAAAATCCTAGAGGAGAACACAGGCAGCAACCTCTTCGACCTTGGCCGCAGCAACTTCTTCCTAGACACATCGCCAAAGGCAAGGGAAACAAAGGCAAAAATGAAC
>NW_027909534.1:0-233 GCF_054177405.1 Leptonychotes weddellii
GTAAACAGCAGAGCTGTGTGTCGTTGCTCAGAACCTGGTTGTTTGGAGGATGGGAGTAAGACCCATTGCCTCAGAAATGTACCAGGTCTGCTACCATACGATCCAGCAATTGCACTACTGGGTATTTACCCCAAAGATACAAAAGTAGGGATCCGAAGGGGTACGTGCACCCCGATGTTTATAGCAGCAATGTCCACAATAGCCAAACTGTGGAAAGAGCCAAGATGTCCATC
>NW_027909535.1:0-233 GCF_054177405.1 Leptonychotes weddellii
TTTTTTTTTTTAAAGATTTTATTTATTTATTTGACAGAGAGAGACACAGCGAGAGAGGGAACACAAGCAGGGGGAGTGGGAGAGGGAGAAGCAGGCTCTCCGACGAGCCGGGAGCCCGATGCGAGACTCGATCCCAGGACCCTGGGATCATGACCTGAGCTGAAGGCAGTCGCTCAACCAACTGAGCCACCCAGGCGCCCAGCAAATAGGTTTTGAAATGGAAGTAACTTGCT
>NW_027909536.1:0-233 GCF_054177405.1 Leptonychotes weddellii
ATGCACTTATTCATGAACAAGTCCTTGCATGGGTAGATACACTCATTCATGAACAAGTCCTTGTGTGGGCAGATGCACTTATTCATGAACAGGTCCTTGCATGGGTAGATACACTCACTCATGAACAAGTCCTTGTGTCGGCAGAGGCACTCATTCATGAACAAGTCCTTATGCGGGCAGATGCACTCATTCATGAACAAGTCCTTGTGTAGACAGATACACTCATCATGAGC
>NW_027909537.1:0-233 GCF_054177405.1 Leptonychotes weddellii
AAAAGTGCCCCAATACTTTAAAAAAAACCCAGATGAGATAAAGAGAAGTACTAACAGAAGTGTACAGAGAATAATGACAGTTCACTTCTAAAACGTGCGATTTGTGAGAAATAGTTACCAGCAGCATGTTGGTTGGATGTGGCCCCGAAGCACAAAGCCGGCTGGAGGAGGGGCGAAATGCAAGAGTTCTCATGATCAAAGGGCACCTGGGGGGCTCAGTTGGTTGAACATCC
>NW_027909538.1:0-233 GCF_054177405.1 Leptonychotes weddellii
AAAGTCAAATAGAAGCTTTGCCTAAGCCAGGAACAGAGCCAACATTGCCTAATACTCACTCTAGCCCCTCATTGATCCCTTTGCAAGAGGAGGCCTGTCTAAAGCTTAAGATTCCTATAGCTAGAAAGAACCTAACTTAGACTATGTGTAGAAATCAAGCAAAACAATAAGATCACAACCACATGAAAGGCCATACTTTACCTTCTGGATAAAGCCTTAGTCCTGTAATAAAT
>NW_027909539.1:0-233 GCF_054177405.1 Leptonychotes weddellii
CAGTATAAATACAGAAACTGTACACACATGAGTAGAAAATAAATTATTTCAGATTATATGTTTTTAAATTCTAAGAGAAATGAGTCAAAATATATGTTTAAATATAAAAGCCAAAAAGTCATGATTTTCCTACTTAAATAGCATTTTAAATATAAAACTTGGAGAATTTGGAATTCTTATGAAATGAATCTTAAATTTCCATCTTCTTCATTATTGTATTTTATTGTACTGCT
>NW_027909540.1:0-233 GCF_054177405.1 Leptonychotes weddellii
AATGTGGATATGGCAGTGGCTATGGCTCTGGATCCTGTGGCTGCTAAACATTTTGGTATAGAACAGGATATTCCTCTTGCTGCTCATCATCGCTGCACATAGTACTGTGCCTTTCAAATGATCACTGCAAGTACAAGTCCAGTTGAAATCTCCCCATCCATGAACTTCATAGCAAAGTAAAGAATTATTACTGGCTGTCAGGAACCAGCTTTAACTTCAAAGAAGCTCTTTGC
>NW_027909541.1:0-233 GCF_054177405.1 Leptonychotes weddellii
CTCAGGTCTCCCCAACAAACACATAGCTTTCTGTTTAGCCAGAGTTGTATGGTAAGCTTATCATAGACCTTCTATGGTTTTCTCATTTACATGATCTTTCTGTTAATGTTCTGACTAGTCAGGCACTCACCTTAACCAGGACTTCAACTTCAGACCCCAACTTTAAATTTTCCCTGTTCATTCCCAACCAAGTCTATCAGTTTTATCCACCAAAACCATGGGTTTTCACCTCT
>NW_027909542.1:0-233 GCF_054177405.1 Leptonychotes weddellii
CTTTTGTGAAATCTGTTACTCAGTTCTTAAAAAGAATTGTTACCACTTACCAGCCCCTTGCTTCTGAATCTCATTCTTTTCATATCATCGTGTTATTGGCCGAGTCTTTCGCCCACATGAGGATCTTAAACTCCCCACTAAGGACTTTTATCTAGTAAATGATAACCCAAAAGAGGCTTATATACTGGATTTTTCACTATCTGAAATTTTGTCAAATCAACAAAATACTCTTT
>NW_027909543.1:0-233 GCF_054177405.1 Leptonychotes weddellii
CGGCTCAGGTCATGATCCCAGGGTCCTGGGATCAAGTCCCGCATCGGGCTCCCTGCTCCTTGGGAGCCTGCTTCTCCCTCTGCCTCTCTCTCTCATGAATAAATAAATAAAATTAAAAAAAAAAAAAAGAGCCAACTAACCAACCAACCAACAAACCAATAAACAGGAACAAAGGTGGTGGGCCTCATGTTACAGTGAATAGAGTACAATAGGCTTTGATGTGTTCTTACTGA
>NW_027909544.1:0-233 GCF_054177405.1 Leptonychotes weddellii
GCATTCTAATTCAGGAGGGTAAACTCAATGGACGCAGTTACTTTCCTGCCTCAAAAACAAAACAAAACCCCCTAAAAGTCCAATTCAAAGAAATAAAAGAACAGAGCCCTGGAACACAGAGGCTGTTCCCTGAGCAGGAATTCCTCTGAGGAGACTCCTGACACACAGAGTCGAGAAGAGGAGAACCGAAGCCGCAGACCGCACAGCTCCACACAGGGCGCACGCAGGGCCCC
>NW_027909545.1:0-233 GCF_054177405.1 Leptonychotes weddellii
CCCCAATCCCCATACCCCCCGCACACACACACCCTTACCTTGTGCATTCCAGACCAGTTTCCATCAGCTTTGCTCATTCTCAGCCATTGTGTCTGCAGAATAGTAGAGTAGAACTGAGGTGCCGGGACTGAGGTGCTAGGTACTAAGCCAGCACCTTGGACCCACTCACTACCAGAAATCAACACTCGTTTTATCAACAGATGCATCACAGAAGACGTTGCCACCACAGCAAT
>NW_027909546.1:0-233 GCF_054177405.1 Leptonychotes weddellii
GGGCCAGGTCCAGGGGCCCCGGGGGGCGGTGGTGAGCACCACTGTGAGCGTGCAGGTGACGGACACCAATGACCCACCAGCCTTTTACCCCAGGAGCTTTGTCGTCAGCGAGGTTGACGGTGCCAGACCGGGAATTCAGCTGGGAATTTTCAATGCTACAGATCCAGACAGAGCTGCTGGCCAGATAAGGTGAGAAGAGAGGAATGGGGAGTGTGGTCGTTTAAACAGAACGA
>NW_027909547.1:0-1449 GCF_054177405.1 Leptonychotes weddellii
ATTTAAATTTAGAGAATTTTAAAAAAATTATTTTTAACCAATTAAATAAAAAATTAATTTAAATGAAGAATATATAACAAATATATAAAGAAATGTATTAATATTCTGATCATAGCTCATTCATAAAATCTACTGATAAGGGGATAATAATTAAAGAAGATCACAGGGCACCTGGGTGGCTTAGTCAGTTCAGTGATTGGCTCTTGGTTTCAGCTCAGGTAGGACCTCAGGGTTCTGAGATCTAGCCCCATGTCAGGCTCTGCACTCAGTGAAGAGTCTGCAGCACACTCTCGCTCTCTCACACTCTCACACTAAAAAATAACTAAATAATTCCTTAAAAATATTTAAAACATTAAGAAGATTGCAACAATATTGGCAAAAATTCTGACAGTGCAATACAAACATTGCTTTTTCTATTATTTTTTGCACTTTACTTACTCCCATGCATTCTCCAATCCCATGACCTGTGGCTTTCTGTGAGAGGCTGCAAAATGGGAGTTAGAGAAATCTATAGGACTTCCTTCCTAGTGTCACCTATCTATCTATATTGTTAGGAAACATCAGTGCAAGAGCATTTTCTTTCACCGTATTTCCTGGCCACTGAGAACGATCTCATTTGAGTTCCTATTGTCAGAAAGCCAACTGATCTATTTAACTGGCCAGGACATGAGCCACTTCCTCCATTCTGTTTCTGCCCACACCCCTTCATGTTGAATATCAGCCTGAGTTGCCACCTGATTGACTAGAAAAGAAAGCAGGGCAGAGGTCGCTGTCCTCTCTTTTCCTTGCTCAGGTTCACGTGTTCCTCCTCCTTTCTTCCCTTCCCTTCTTTCTCTACTAAATCCTGGTTTGGGGCTGAAGCTCTCCCATCACCTCTCCTGTCATACTCTATCAGGAAGACCCTGGGCAGAGGCCACCTTCTCAGGCACACTGTGTGTCTCTAAAACTGTCATAAGACACAGCTATACCCACCAGGGGTCCTTGAACAACTTGTGGGGCTGGAAGTTCACTGCAAGGATGAGCAAGAGACCACTTCATTGTCATGTGATTTTACCTTGAAATTACTTATGCCCTGGCTGAGGAACTCTTGGCATCGAACTGTTCTCAATGTCACTAAGAAACAGCTGGGGTTGGCGAATGTTACTTCTGGTTCCTATGCTCTGGTCGTTTGTATGATTTTGTATCAAGCAGACACTGAGGGACAAACAACCACACACTGTGCTGGAACCAGAGTGGATCAGGCAGAGACACTCAGCATCCAAGCCCCTGCTCTGCTCAGGGTTTGTGCTCAGCTCCCCCTGCAGTCCCCGTCACTGTGTCACTCATGACACAGTAGTAAACAGCTGAATCTGACGCTTGCACTGAGCCTTTCTGCAAGTGGAAGGATTTGGATTTGCTGTCGAGGGTGGCTTCAAATCCTTTCTTGCTTCCCTTCTCCTTGTCCCTCAA
>NW_027909548.1:0-233 GCF_054177405.1 Leptonychotes weddellii
TAAGTTCATCTTCCACATAGAATTTGGAGTGAGTTTCCTGAAACAAGGCATTAATCAACTTGCCCTGACTTGCAATCATCAAATAGCTGTCCATTGCCAGTAAAGTATAACAAAATAAAAAGCTCATTCATGTTTGGTGCATACATTGTCACCCTTGGGTTCCTTTGACAGCAGAAACTCCCTCTGCTCATACAGGAAATTCTCCAAGATCAGACAGTAATCAAGCTTACTCT
>NW_027909549.1:0-233 GCF_054177405.1 Leptonychotes weddellii
AGTTCCTGAGGATGATTTACCTTACTAGGAGAAAACTCTTTGTTTCTTCCTTGTCTTCTGCCTGGAAAGGAAATGTGATGCTTGAGAGGCAGCAACCATCTTGTGGCTGTGAAGCACAGGCATGAATTTGGGACTTATCCATTGAAGATGGGGACCTGATGGCCCATGAACTATCATACAAGCCCTAGACTCTTTTTTTTTTTTAAGATTTTATTTATTCATTTGACAGAGAG
>NW_027909550.1:0-233 GCF_054177405.1 Leptonychotes weddellii
AGACTCCTCTTCCTCCCCCAGGAGGAGCAGCACGGGAGCACATTGCAGGAATCTGCTGGGTTTGGAGACTCCAAATGAGGTTGTGTGCCAGGGATAGAAACACTCAGTCACAGGCCAGGTGAGCACAGAGTGTGGCCGGAGACCAGGGAGAGAGGAGTGATTGACTGCTTTTCTCTGAGGGCTCACTGAGGAGTGGGGCCCTGAGTTCTCTGCTCCTCTAGGACCCTTATTTT
>NW_027909551.1:0-233 GCF_054177405.1 Leptonychotes weddellii
AAGAACCAGCCTTTGCAGGAGACAGACAGCGATCGTACAAACCAACTGCTGATAAAGTAACTGCAGAGCTTGGGAAAGTCATGAAGAAACAAAGGCAGGTGACAGAATGGGCCTGGATGGGGCCACGCAGAGGTGGTCAGGGACGTCAGGGATGGTGAGTCCAAGGGGGCGACACTGTGATGCCCCGAAGCCAGCTCAGGTGCCACCACACACACAGAAGTCTGGGATAGTGA
>NW_027909552.1:0-233 GCF_054177405.1 Leptonychotes weddellii
GCTACCTTGTCTTCTGATTTTTAACTTATTCACATGTTTCTGTCCTCCCTTCCATCTTGTCTTTTTGAGGTCCATTATGGACCCAGTTTCTGGGCTTTGCCAATTCTTTCTGGTGAATTCTCATCACCCTCTCTAGAGAAACTGAGGTTTTCATTTCTTCCTTTGCGCCAAGTGTAGGCTCACCATTCATTCAGCCAACATCTATCTTCAAAAATCTGTTGACTGCTGTTTCA
>NW_027909553.1:0-233 GCF_054177405.1 Leptonychotes weddellii
GAATAGAAGAAAAGGATGGTCAATGTCAAGACCCGAATTGGTGATCTGGACAATCAAATGAAACAAATATCTCAAAATTCCAAGCCAAGGTACACAGACTGGGAAATCAAAAGGGAACAGATAAGAATCCAGAAGTCCCATTAGGTAGGACCACTACTTACACAATTCCATGGAAGCTATTCCTATAGCAAACAATCCTCTAGGTTTGTATGAGTGGTGTTCCCAGATCAGGA
>NW_027909554.1:0-233 GCF_054177405.1 Leptonychotes weddellii
TTATAAATTGAGGTTTTTTTTTTCTTTTTTTCTGGTCAGGATATAAAGTCAATTTTAAACTATGTATGACTTCAATGATTGTGTGAAATAAGCCAATAATAAAAGAGCTACTATATAGTGCTGTTTTTCATGATAGGGAATATTCATATGAAAATATGTCCTATATAATCCGTTTTTCTCTTTTTCTTGAAACTCTGTGGCGATAGGTCAGTTATTTATTTACAAACAATGCC
>NW_027909555.1:0-233 GCF_054177405.1 Leptonychotes weddellii
TTATCTGGAACAGAGGCGATGAGGGGGCAGCAGAATACGCATTGCCCTGGACCAGAGACCCCGCGTCAGCCCAGCACCAGCACCAGCACCGGGCGTCTACACAGCAGGGTGCGCCCCACCCGCTGCCCGCCCCTTCTGTGACACTCACTCACCGCTGTTCCCCGAGGCCTTGACACAAGCCAGTTCAATGCCAGGCCCCGCCTCGGCGCGCTGTGCGTCCCACGCGTGATACC
>NW_027909556.1:0-233 GCF_054177405.1 Leptonychotes weddellii
GGTGACTAACATAACATAATAAAATAAAATTTTTAAAAAATAATAAAATAAAATAAAAAAGGACTGAAATCACATGAAGTAACTTTTCTAACCACAATGGTATGAAACTGGAAATCAATTATGAGAAAAAAACTGGAAAAAACCATAGCAATGTGGAGATTATACATGATACTGACCAACCAATGGGTTATCAAAGAAATCAAAGGAGAAATTTAAAAAGAAAATTAGAGACA
>NW_027909557.1:0-233 GCF_054177405.1 Leptonychotes weddellii
GAGAAAGTCGCTAAAAATGTATTTATGGAAAGGGTGGAGACATAGGGCCTGGATGGTGGTGCAGCCTGGCTGGCTCGTACCGCCCCACTTGGAGCACCTGTTCGTGGACTGGTGTCAACCCTAGAGGTGGGCCTGCTTGAGGATGGCCTCCAGTCTCCTGGTAGAGCCCTGGGGGAGACCCTCTCGACCCACCGTTGTCAGACAGTGTGGAGCGGAGATCAGAAGCCCAGCCT
>NW_027909558.1:0-1449 GCF_054177405.1 Leptonychotes weddellii
GTAAATTTATGATTTGAACAGACTAATCGTTCGAGCCAGACCTGTACATCAGAATAACTCAAAGAATTGTTTCCAGATATGTTTGCCAGGCCCAACCCCAGAGATTCTGATTCAGTGTACAAGTAGACACCTGTGTGGAGGTAAAAGTTCCCCATGTAACTCTAGCACAGACTCCTGAGGAAGAACCACTGCACTAGATGGCTAATGACCTGCAGACTATGTCTGTGGAGTAAAATGAGCTTGCTAAAAATAAATTGTTGGTCTAAAACACCGTTACAAAACTTGGATGTGATCAAAGGACACTAATCAATTGACTATTTAGATAATTTTCTAGAGTGGGCATAATAGCCAGAGGAACACTCTTGCCAACTTGCATAAATAAAGGAATTTATCATAAGGACCTGGTTGGTTCAAAAAATCAAAAGAAAAGCAAAGCAAATTACCAAACCTCTGGGAGGACTGGAAACAGCACAGCTCTGGGGATCAGGTGAACACCATCAGAATTCATCAGCTTCAAACATCTTTCTTCTGGGGGGGATCTCTGCACTGCACATTCTAATTCCCAGGGTCCTAGAGAAAGGTTCTGAAAGGCATGGTGTGGATTATATGCTTCCTGTTAATAGTGTCTGGCAGATGTTAGCAGCTCAACAAATTGTTGTTGAATCAGTGAATAAATGAATGACCAAGCTCTCTGGACCTGCAGGAAATAACACCATCCTTAATTATCCAAGCCAGTAATTTCTGGATGTCATTTTATGGTACATTAGGGTTTTATTCATGCCATTAAAAGGGACTCTAGCATTCTCAATGCTAATATAATTACTTAATTAAAATATGGGCTCAACATTTATAATACCACAAACCTAAAACAAAATCCCGCTTTGGATCTCAGGTTTTTAATGTTCTTTCTACGAAACAAAACGCCTTTATAATCATTCAAGTTTTCACTTTTTTAGATCAGACATACTATTTAACTTCCAGGCTGAGCCTTTGAGCAACTTGAGATAATATCAGTTGGCATTGTTTGAACAAATACTTTATGCCAGTCTATCAGCAAATACTTCATCAGTTTTCATCTTTATGTAATACATAACTTAAACCCAAAATTACTGCCAGTATCATTATTATACACAATTTAAGATGAGTGAATGAAGGCATAGAGTGACTACTTAGTTTGATGCAGGTTGCACAGCAGAGCAGAAATTTAAATCCCGGGAGTTGGTCTCTCAGCCATTGTCCTAATGTCGATTCCCAGGATGGCCATAGCGGTTAGGTGTCATGGTAATCAGATCCAAGAGCTGGTTATGCAAGCTTCATTTTTCTATTTCTTCCATTTTTTTTCTTTTCCTTTCTTTTTGGAGGGTAAATTTATGATTTGAACAGACTAATCGTTCGAGCCAGACCTGTACATCAGAATAACTCAAAGAATTGTTTCCAGATATGTTTGCC
>NW_027909559.1:0-233 GCF_054177405.1 Leptonychotes weddellii
CAATGCCTGGTCTATACTGGAAGCCCAACGGGACATGCTGAGCGTTGCCCTTCCAAGTTTATGACTTTCTTTATGATCAACTTTAAGTTCTACTGAAATTTCTTCAATTAACTATAATTTTAGAGAACTCAATTAACTATAATTTTAGAGAACTACCCCTGGGCCCCCTTGGATGTCTGTTAACTCTCCAGTGACTCACAAATTTCAGGTAGGGATAGAGGAAACATCCTACT
>NW_027909560.1:0-233 GCF_054177405.1 Leptonychotes weddellii
TTGAGACCATTTGCTCTGTATGCAATTCACACTAGTCACCACGGTGGCCAGTTACACCAAACATTCAGGAAAGGACTTCTCTTAAGGTCACCTCATTAGTCAAAAGGCCATTGGAGCTTCCAGAATGAGGGAGTTTGGGGGAAGCAGCAAAATCCCTGGGAGGGCCCTACAGAGTAGCTATTCATTTGCAGAAAGAAACATTTTCAGTTCAGAAGTAAACTAAGAGGCAGAGG
>NW_027909561.1:0-233 GCF_054177405.1 Leptonychotes weddellii
AGTGGGAGAGGGAGAAGCAGGCTTCCCGCAGAGCCAGGAGCCCGATGTGGGGCTCGATCCCAGGACCCCGGGATCACGACCTGAGCTGAAGGCAGATGCCCAATGACTGAGCCACCCAGGCACCTCCCCTTTTTTTTGTTTAAAGGTTTTATTTATTTGAGAAAGAGAGAAAGAGAAATCACGAGCAGGGGGAAGGGTGGGGTGGGGAGGAGCAGATTCCCTGCTGAGCAGGG
>NW_027909562.1:0-233 GCF_054177405.1 Leptonychotes weddellii
CAATCTTCTGACTCCTCTGAACAATCTTCTGACTCCTACAAATCATAACTTTTCTTGAACCTATAAGAGCACTGAGGTTGCAGGACAAGCACCTAAGGAAAGACAGGTGCGTCCAAAGAAAAAGGGGGATACAAGCACTGTCTTACCTGTAGATAGCCCAGGAGTCAGACAGGATAATCACATAAGTGGGTAGGAAGATTTTAGCTAGTATTTTTAACGAATTGATAAAAGCT
>NW_027909563.1:0-233 GCF_054177405.1 Leptonychotes weddellii
AGTAATCAAGTATGGACAAAGAAAAATTAGAAAGTAATTAAAATTTAACTGTTAAATTTCTTAATCTATGTTAAGCTGCTCCCAAGTCACTATATTGTAACAAAGAAGTGAAAAATAACTCGCCCTAGCTTAAGACAGAAGAAAAACATAAATCCATAAACTTAACTTTGTCAGTTTTTTTGAAATAAACAATTCATTACATGTTACATCTACCAAAAAATGAATTAGATTAT
>NW_027909564.1:0-233 GCF_054177405.1 Leptonychotes weddellii
ATTGGAAAATAGTTTTCTTTGCATACTTTCATCTAAAGTGATTTAGGACTTAATTAAAATTATACACATTTTGAAATACATGAAGTTCTAAATGCTGCCTTGAATACTTGGAGCATAAATTCATTCGATGGTTATTGTTTTAGGTTTTTTAAGATCTCTTGGAAGCTTCTTCCCTTAAAAAAATCTAAGAGGTTGGGGCGCCTGGGTGGCTCAGTCGTTAAGCGTCTGCCTTC
>NW_027909565.1:0-233 GCF_054177405.1 Leptonychotes weddellii
CTTCCTGTATAAAAAACAAAGATAGCCACATCAATTTAATTCCATATATATGGTGCTACCTATTCAATTTATTAAAATTTGTATAAACATAATAATCAAACTAGTGCTCCAAACTTATGCTGTTCACGTGGAAGACACTACAAGAAGACACAATAGAGACTGCCTGGCAATAAGAGGTACAAATTCCTTCTATAGAGATAGGAGAAATAAAAGGACAAATCTAGTTGTCTAAA
>NW_027909566.1:0-233 GCF_054177405.1 Leptonychotes weddellii
GCATACCCAGCACCAACATGTTAATCTGTCTACCATCACATTTCACCAAGATTACTGTAATCATCATCCAGCTCATCTCCCCACTTCTTCCCTTGTCCCCTGTGATCTGTTCTTACCAGCGCTATCAGAGTGATCCATTTGAAGCTAATGTCAGATTATGTCTCTCTCTTCTTAAAACTTTCCACTGTCTGTTCCATGTCATCCAGAGCAAAAGCTCAAATCCAACCCACCTA
>NW_027909567.1:0-233 GCF_054177405.1 Leptonychotes weddellii
GTGGCTATGGCTCCCGCTGTGGCTATGGATCCGGCTGTGGCTGCTAAACATTTTGGTATAGAACAGGATATTCCTCTTGCTGCTCATCATCGCTGCACATAGTACTGTGCCTTTCAAATGATCACTGCAAGTACAAGTCCAGTTGAAATCTCCCCATCCATGAACTTCATAGCAAAGTAAAGAATTATTACTGGCTGTCAGGAACCAGCTTTAACTTCAAAGAAGCTCTTTGC
>NW_027909568.1:0-233 GCF_054177405.1 Leptonychotes weddellii
ACGCTAAGCACGGAGCCCAGCTCAGGGCTCGATCCCATGACCCTGAGTTCATGACCTGAGCCAAAATCAGGAGTCGGACGTTTAACGGACTGAGCCACCCAAGTGCCCCTTCCAAAACACTTTTTTAAAAAGATGGGAACTGGGGCTCTTGGGTGGCTCAGTCGATTAAGCGGTCCTGGGATGGAGCCCCATGTTGGGCCCCCTGCTCATCAGGGAGTCTGCTTCTCCTTCTG
>NW_027909569.1:0-1449 GCF_054177405.1 Leptonychotes weddellii
CTTTATATCTTGATGAAGTCCCAATAGTTCATTTTAGCCCTTGCTTCCCTTGCCTTTGGTGACATTTCTAGGAAGAATTTGCTATGGTTGAGGTCGAAGAGGTTGCTGCCTGTGTTCTCCCCTAGGATTTTGATGGATTCCTGTCTCACATTTAGGTATTTCATCCATTTTGAGTCTATTTTTGTGTGTGGTGTAAAGAAATGGTCCAGTTTCATTCTTCTGCATATGGTTGTCCAATTTTCCCAACATCATCTGTTGAAGAGACTGTCCTTTTTTCCATTGGACATTCTTTCCTGCTTTGTCAAAGACTAGTTGACCATAGAGTTGAGGGTCCATTTCTGGGCTCTCCATTCTATTCCATTGATCTATGTGTCTGTTTTTGTGCCAGTACCATACTGTGTTGATAATTACAGCTTTGTAATAGAGCTTGAAGTCTGGAATTTGATGCCACCAGCTTTACTTTTCTTTTTCAACATTCCTCTAGCTCTTCAGAGTCTTTTCTGGTTCCATACAAATTTTAGGATTATTTGTTCCATTTCTTTGAAAAAAGTAGATGGTATTTTGATAAGGATTGCATTAAATGTGTAGATTGCTCTAGGTAGCATTGACATCTTCACAATATTTGTTCTTCCAATCCATGAGCATGGAATGTTTTTCCATTTCTTTGTGTCTTCCTCAATTTCTTTCATGAGTATTCTACAGTTTTCTGAGTACAGATTCTTTGCCTCTTCGGTTAGATTTATTCCTAGGGATCTTATGGTTTTGGGTGCAGTTGTAAATGGGATCAACTCCTTAATTTCTCTTTCTTCTGTCTTCTTGTTGGTGTGTAGAAATGCCATTGATTTCTGTGCATTGATTTTCTATCCTGCCACTTTACTGAATTCCTGTATGAGTTCTAGCAGTTTTGGGGTGGAGTCTTTTGGGTTTTCCACATAAAGTATCATGTCATCTGCAAAGAGTGAGAGCTTGAGTTCTTCTTTGCCAATTTGGATGCCTTTTATTTCTTTTTGTTGTCTGATTGCTGTTCCTAGGACTTCTAATATTATGTTGAATAGCAGTGGTGATAGTGGACATCCCTGCCGTGTTCCTGAACTTAGGGGAAAAGCTCTCAGTTTTTCCCCATTGAGAATGATATTTGCTGGGGGTTTTTCAAAGATGGCTTTTATGATATCAAGGTATGTACCCTGTAAGCCTAAGCTCTGAAGAGTTTTGATCAAGAAAGGATGCTGTAATATGCCAAATGCTTTTTCTGCATCTACTGAGAGGATCATATGGTTCTTGTTCTTTCTTTTATTAATGTATTGTATCACATTGATTGATTTGTGGATATTGAACCAACCTTGCAGCCCAGGGATAAATCCCACTTGGTTGAGGTGAATAATCCTTTTAATGTACTGTTGGATCCTATTGGCTAGTATTTTGGTGAGAATTTTTGCATCCATTTTCATC
>NW_027909570.1:0-233 GCF_054177405.1 Leptonychotes weddellii
AGAACTGTTTTATTTCTAATTCTTACAGAATTAGTTTGAAAATCTGCTTTATTTCTAATTCTTATAGAATTAGTTTGAAAATCTGTTTCGAACTGTTTTATTTCTAATTCTTATAGAATTAGTTTGAAAATCTGTTTCTCAAGAATTCATCTATTTCATATAATTTAAAAAAATTATTGGCATAAATTTGTTATTCTCTGATATCTTAAGATCTGATAGAATTAATTTATTTT
>NW_027909571.1:0-233 GCF_054177405.1 Leptonychotes weddellii
TAAGGTCCAAATATCAATCTAATAAATACACATTGGAAATATAACTTGTTTGTAATTTGGATACCATTAGAATTTTCTAGGATTATAGTACTGTGTTTCATATATTTATTTTAAGAAAATAAGTAGATGTGTTGAGAAAAGTAATAAATAACTGAAAAAAGATAAGATAGAAGAGGAAAATACTAGACGAACCATGAGAGACGATGGACTCTGAAAAACTAACAGGGTTCTAG
>NW_027909572.1:0-233 GCF_054177405.1 Leptonychotes weddellii
AGAAACAAAACAGAGGATCATAGGGGAAGAGAGGAAAAAAAAAAACAAGATGAAATCAGAGAGGGAGACAAACCATAAGAAACTCTTAACTCTAGGAAACAAACTGAGGGTTGCTGAAGGGGAGGGAGGTGGGGTGATGGGGTAACTGGGTGATGGATATTAAGGAGGGCATGTGATGTAGTGAGCACTGGGTATTATAGAAGACTGATGCATCACTGACTTCTACCTCTGAA
>NW_027909573.1:0-233 GCF_054177405.1 Leptonychotes weddellii
TTCTGCTCGGGCCATGATCCTGGGGTCCTGGGACTGAGTCCCACTTCGGGCTCCTTGCTCAGCAGGGACCCTGCTTCTCCCTCTGCCTGCCACTCCCCCTGCTTGTACTCTCTTCTCTCTGTGACAAATAAAATCTTAAAAGAAAAAGAGGGGCACCTGGGTGGCTCAGTCAGTTAAGCGGCTGCCTCCAGCTCAGGTCATGATCCCAGGGTCCTGGGATGGAGCCCCACGTC
>NW_027909574.1:0-233 GCF_054177405.1 Leptonychotes weddellii
CACTGTCTCTGGCTTCTTCCCTTTCTCCCTCCCCCCCCCCAAATTCCCAGGGATGTGACTCAGGGATACATAGAAGGGACTGCTGTTCCCACATAGCCCTGCAGCTGTGGGTTTCCATGAAGAAGTGATTGCTGCCTGGGGGAAGCCCCCAGGTCTGCCTGCTCTGCCCTCATTCATGGTGCCTTAGTTAACATGGCTCTTAACACGGGGGCTACCACCTGGCTTGAGAGGTG
>NW_027909575.1:0-233 GCF_054177405.1 Leptonychotes weddellii
CTGTTAGGATGTGTATTATTAAAAAGACAAAAGTTAACAAATACAGTTGAGGATGTGAAGAAAAGGGGACCCTTGTGCACTACTGGTGGGAATGTAAACTGATATATCCACTATGGAAAACAGTATGGAGGTTCCCTGAAAAATTAAAAATAGAACTACCCTGTGATCCAGCAATCCCACTTCTGTGTGTACATCCAAAAGAAACAAAATGATCTCAGAGAGTTATCTATACT
>NW_027909576.1:0-233 GCF_054177405.1 Leptonychotes weddellii
AGGACAACTCAAGATAGAAATAAAAAGAAGAGAAAAGGGGCGCCTGGGTGGCTCAGTTGGTTAAGCGACTGCCTTCGGCTCAGGTCATGATCCTGGAGTCCCTGGATCGAGTCCCGCATCGGGCTCCCTGCTCGGCAGGGAGTCTGCTTCTCCCTCTGACCCTCCCCCCTCTCATGTGCTCTCTCTCATTCTCTCTCTCTCTCAAATAAATAAATAAAATCTTTAAAAAAAAA
>NW_027909577.1:0-233 GCF_054177405.1 Leptonychotes weddellii
GGTGATGGGTATTGAGGAGGGCACGTTCTGCATGGAGCACTGGGTGTTGTGCACGAACAATGAATCATGGAACACTTCATCTAGAACTAATGATGTAATGTATGGGGATTAACATAAGAATAAAAAAAAAACAAAAAACCTAATGATGTAATGTATGATGATTAACATAACAATAAAAAATAAATAAATAAAAAGAAAAAAAAAAGATGTGGGGCCAGAGGTAGTGAGGCAGT
>NW_027909578.1:0-233 GCF_054177405.1 Leptonychotes weddellii
AGGAAAGGGAGGGAGGTCTCCCAGAAATGCGAGTCTGGTATCTGCCCGGGGGGCATGCCGCACATCATGTCCCCCACAGCAATAAACGTGATTGGATCTCCCTGTATTTCTAGAATCCCAGAGACAAAAGCTCTTCATCTGTTTCAGAAAGGTTACATGCACAGGGAAGGGAAAAAGTGTCCAGAAATGAGAATACCATTTTATTTTCATACTCTCCATTTGACTTTTAAGAA
>NW_027909579.1:0-233 GCF_054177405.1 Leptonychotes weddellii
AGGATGGGAACTCAGTGAAGGCATTCTGCTGACGGGCTTCCTCCCCTCTCCTGTGCACACCCAGGGGCTGCAGGGTTGGGGGGGTCCTTGTCTCCTCCCTCAGTGCCCCCCATCCCACCACGTGCTGCTCACTCCACCTCTGCAGCCTCCTGGGTCTCTCTGCTCTTTCCTATGCCCCTCCAGAGCCCATGCAGGCCCTTGAGTCCCTCTCCCCAGTGGGTGCCAGGGCTCCC
>NW_027909580.1:0-12856 GCF_054177405.1 Leptonychotes weddellii
TGGTGAGCCCTGTGAATTGTGTAAGACTGTTGAATCACAGACCCGTACCTCTGAAACAAATAATACATTATATATTAAAAAATAATAGGGGCACCTGGGTGGCTCAGTCGTTAAGCGTCTGCCTTCAGCTCAGGTCATGATCCCAGGATCCGGGGATCGAGCCCCACATCAGGTTCCCTGCTCGGCAGGAAGCCTGCTTCTCCCTCTCCCACTCCCCCTGCTTGTATTACCTCTCTCACTGTGTCTCTCTGTCAAATAAATAAATAAAATCTTTAAAAAAAAAAAATAAAGAAGAAGATAACAGGAAGGGAAAAATGAAGGGGGGGAAATCGGAGGGGAAGATGAACCATGAGAGACTATGGACTTTAAGAAACAAACTGAGGGTTCTAGAGGGGAGGCGGGCGGGGGAGATGTGTTAGCCTTGTGAGGGGTATTAAAAAGGACATGTTCTGAATTGTACACTGGGTGTTATACACAAACAATGAATCATGGAACACTACATCAAAAACTAATGATGTATGGTGATTAACATAACATAATAAAAAAGTGTATGAAGTTTCATTTCTTGATATGGTAACAGCCACTATATGTGATTATATTTCTTAAATTTACTTTTCTTTGCAGCATATGTTAAGTGAACATTTTTGAGCATGCTAGCATTTCTTCTGCTTTACCTCTGAGAATAATTTACAGAAAGGATTTATGGAAGAGAGGAGATATTTTCAAAATATAGGCAAAATAAGTTTTGGAAAAGAAAATCCAACCAATAGAAATGAGGAAATAAGGAGACTTAAGAACAGGTAGCAGCAGTTGTAGGCATCTTCTAGTTGACATTGAGAGAAGGCTCTTTGAACTCAGTTTTTCTTTAACCACATGTCAAGAAATTTATCAATGACATCAACCCCTTCAAATGTGGATATATCGCCTAAGGGAGTTGTCTGAGTCTGAAATTGCCCAACGGAGACTAGAATGGAGGGATTAGATAATAGGTGTGCTTGTTTTAGCAATGTGTGATTGTGTGAAAATTCAAGATCTTCTGGTATTGTTAATTAATAGCTTCATGAAATCTTACCTCAGCCTTCTTCCCATAGGCTTTCCTCTTTTTTGCTTCCTTATGCTCATCTGAGGGAAGCCAAATGTATCAGTATTTGAAGCATGGCAGGAGAGTGCCCAAGGAGAAGCCTATTTGGAGTAAGCAGATTTGAATTACGAGAAACAAGAATTGTATTATGCAAATGTTCTATTAAAATTACCCTGAAATTGAATTTAAATTACACCTTTCCACACAGAATCGGGCATTGAAAATGAGAATAGATTTGAAATGCACTGGGTACTGAAGGCTCTCTGCGCTTCTGCCTTTTCAGCCAGAAGAAAGGTAATGGGTAGCAAGACCATTTAGGAACAAAGAGACAGAAGCACGTGAAAAAGGGTCTTATATGAAACAAGTGGCCCAAAGACCATTAACAGTTGATGTAACATCTCAAAGCATAATTTTTTTTTCCTATATATTTAGATAACAATTACCTCATTACATTGCTACAATGCCTTCTTTATATATGGTTTTTTCCCTCGGTGAATATGTCACTAAGTACTTTAAGTATAGTAATGTAAAAATTACAGTCTTCTTACTCTGTTGATCAAGCCCACTTAATATGTCAGTAACTACTTTAAGTATAGTAATGTAAAAATTACAGTCTTCTTACTCTGTTGATCAAGCTCATTTAACTGGTCTCCTAAAAGAGACAAATATCTAATTTACCTGAAGATAATTACTTGTCTTATGTTTGGGCAGAATGTCATTAGTCAAATAGCAAATTTTCCCATTACTATGAAGGACAAAAATAAAGGTACTTTATTTAGGTGGAAGTGATGTGTATAAAAAGGCTATAATAATACTCTTTAGATCTCACTATTCTTAAAATCATTGGAATTATGAAAATATTTTAAATTCTGTAAATTGGATGCAAGATTTCTTTTCATTTCAGTTACATATAGATATCATGCTTTGTCTAATGAAGATGCACAGTCTTCCAGGGCATAATCTACTTCCTGGGAATAACTCCTTTCCTACTCTTTCTCTGGTCATCTCTGCATATGGCTTTGAGAAAGATCTAGTCAATGAAGTCCTATCTGGTCTTTTGGGTTAGGAGGGGGCACCTGCAATTTGCTCTAATTCCTTGCAGCTGGAAGCAATTCCTACCTTCCATTGATCAATGATCTTATAATCAGTGTCACTGTTGTGGTGGACATGCTTATATGGGACCTCAGCATGGGCAAAAAGTGCAGGAATGGTTCAGATTCCACCACTCTTTATTTTTTGTCTGGGCCAGACATTAATAATCAACCACAGAGGTCTTTTCCAGTGAGTCAGGGCTTGGCTTCAGATCCTTTTAATACAGAACTCTAGACAGCCACCACTAGTCAGTAAAAATTTCCATGAAAGATAAAGGCTATTTGTGTGTGTGTGTGTGTGTGTGTGTGTGTGTGTGTGATTTTAACATACACATAGACTTTAGAATCAAAAAAGCTGGGTTCTGGTCCCAGTTTGCCACTTAGGCAATCATTTAGCTTTACTTAGCTTCTTTAAACCTGTTTTCTCATCTATCAGTTGGGGTTTATAATGACTTTTCTGACTATACATGTGGTTAAATGTGATAAACTTTTTTTTTCTTTCTTTTTTGTTTTTTAGAGAGAGAGAATGTGTGTGGAGGGGGGTGGTCTGGGGGTAGGGGCAGAGAGAGAATCTTAAGCAGGCTCCACGACCCATGCAGAGCCAGATGTGGGGCTCAATCTCATGACCCTGAGATCATGACCTGAGCCAAAATCAAGAGTCAGATGCTTAACTGACTAAACCATCCAGGGGCCCCTTATAGAACTTTTTAAGCCATAAAGTGCTATTCAGATATAAAGTATCTATTCATTTTCCACTAACCTGGGAGTGCCTAACACAATGTTTGCCTCACAGGAGTGTCTTCCACCTTCCCTTGTCAGCCTTATTTAAGAATGTGACTAGAAGCTCTCTGCTAACTTCTGGTCCCTTTCTTCCCTTATACAAAGAGAGACTTGGAGTTTTCCCAAAGGTTTTATGAGCTCCAAAATTTAATAACATTGCAAGTCTCTTCTCAATTGCTCTTGTTGCCAATACTACTACATAATTAATTATCCACATGAAAATGATGAAGATTCCAGCATCTCTGAGCATTTCAGCTCTTTCTGTCTACAACAGATCGGCATCTTGTTTTGAAGATGTTTGGTGTTTGAGGAGTATTGACTAGAAGTACATATGTGATTCCAAAAAGGCCCATAACATTGAAAAGCAAGATACATAGTGGCATCTGAAGGAATATTTTAAGGCCTAAAAGAGATCTTAAACTATTCAAGTTCTTCTACCTTTATGGGAGTTTCAACAAACAGGGGAGTTATCAGTTCTCTTTATAGTATCAGATCCCTGACTAATTATTAATCTTATACCCCCAACAACATTTATTTTCTACTGTAACACAATGGCAGTAATGCAAATAATCACTAGGTTGAAAATATGTGATTTGACTTTATCCATAAATAGAGAGGAAGATGCTTTAGTTCCAGCTACTGTTTATTCATTCATTAACAGCTACTGAGAGTTCCAAGTGCCAGGCCCTCTGCCAGGAACTCTGCATAGCCGCCCTCTAGAAGCTTATGTTCTGATAAGGAAAAGAGACATGTACACAAATTATGAATGAAATAGTTTCTGTATGAAAACACTAGAGATAAGTTAAAGATACTTTGGAGCAGGGACTAAAAGAACAATGAGGTTTTGTCTTTTCCCTTCCACATCTATAATTTTTCATCATCCGTGTTCTCAAATTCTCCCATCATTCACAGCTGTGCTAATTCCTTTCATAGATGATCTAAAAATATGGAGTGACTAGGAAAGCATCTCCTTAGTCATGACTAGGGGGATCTAGTTTGATCAAAAAGATTGCATTTATTAATTTCAACTTTTAGAGGGCAACATCGTATGTATTACACAGGAACTCCTTTCAAAATGTCTTGGCAGCTTCCTGGTCAAAACAAAGAGAAAACAAGGCTATTCTCTGTTACTTGGGCCTTCCCTTTCAGGTCTGGGTTCCTGCCTGAGAGAACCACCTTACTTTCAAGATGCTGGTACAGGATATGACCTCAGTATTCAGGTGTGATCCTGTTTTTTTGCATAGCATAGAGAGTTTATACTTAAATTTTCATGAGTATGATTGCACATAATAAAATACCATACCACAATTATCATATAACTCCATAATCCAGTTATTGTATTAGTATTCCCCCTCTTGCTCCATTTATAAACATGCAACAATTTCCTGATTACTTGTGTCTCCATCAAAATTTCCTTAATGCTTGGTTTCCTGACACTAGCTGTATTAACCTGGGTAGCAACTTATTTTCTAGTCTGGAAGTAAAGGTTCCAAGACTTTTCACCATACAAATGAGTACATCTATTCACATAGCAGAAACAAAGTAAACATGTTTTTAATCTTCTTGGAATAGTAGGGAGGAAAAAAGAAGCAACCTTAACCAAAGAGGGGAATTCACAGTTGAAGTAGGCAAGATTTGGTGTATAACAATGTCAAAGAGGAGTGAGTAGAGTCGTTCCAAATATCTGGAAACTCCAGGTCTCCAAGACTGGTCCTCAAGAAGGATTACAACTTCTGTCATCTGGTCTCAGAGTTTCCAACAGCAGTACCATTGATTGCATAGTGTCCCATTGCCTGAGGCTTTCCTATTCCAACAGTTATCAAATCTTATGCATCCTGTTGATTGTAGAGATGACCATTTGCAAAAGCAAATGCAAATTGCAAAAGCAAAAGTAACCTAGTAGCACTTTTAAAAAATTACAGTAAAAAGCTACTCAGAACATAGTATTGATTTCTAATTTAAACCAACTATCATTTTCCTGTTTAACCAGTCAAATTTCTATCCATGGCATGAAATATTTTTGAGGCCAAAAAGTTATAGCTCAGTATTTTACAAAGTCATGTTTCCTCGAGGGGTCATCAAGTGAGGAGACTGACCTGGACACCTTAACAAGACATGAATATACATGCATTTCCATTATGTCTTTTCCAACTTGATGAAAGAAATCCAACCATAACACTGAGCCTGATATCCTTAGCCTTTTAAAGTACTGAACATGGAATAACTGTTTTGTAGAACTTAATTTATTGGTTCACTCATTGAATGTCATGTATTATAGTCATTTACGTACATGGTGGCCTGCTAAACTAAGAACCATATCTCATTTCTTTATTCCCTAGCACTTTGCACAGGACTACGTACATAGTCTGTTATGGTCTATTGGCTTTCTTGACTATTAAGGTCTACTGGATACATTTAAATAGTCAATTTCTACCCAGAACCTTCATAGTCCCTATACAGAGTCTCAACACTTTCTTCTTTATACTTTCTTTTGCTTGTTTCTTTGTTCAGTGACTTTTTTTTTTTTTTTAGTCTCTTCTCACTGTCTTATGAAAGCCATAAATTGTTAAACACAACTGGACAACTTCTCCATTTCACTGAAATTATATTTATTCACTGGAATCTAAAAATAAAAAAGAATGAAATAATTTTCCCTTGGCTTGACTGCATATTATTTTCCTCACCATAAGTCACTTAACACAAAAGCTTACATTTTTTGGTGATGTCAAACCACAATAATGTTCTTTTACTCTCTTCTATCAACCCCACCCCCACTTGAAAGAATATCAAACATAAAATTAAAATAGAATTGGTAGTAAGAACATTAAGTTTATTAAGAATAATAAAAGAATAAACTTAATGAGTTTATTAACTCTTAGTTAATAACATAGTAGAGGCGATTTCTTATATTTATGAACTGAAGGAATATTCCCATTTCTTGGAAGATATGCTTATATAATCAGCATGTAGCCTTAGGAGAAACAAATACTTGGTATTCTCTTCACATTACCACTTTTCAAAACATGGCTTTAAGTTAATCTTACCTGGGTCTACCCCTCCACCCCTGTATCTTTATCTCTCTGTGTCTCTTTGTCTTTCTCCAGCTCATACCCTTACACTTAAACTTTATCATCCACTTTCTTCATATCCAAAGTGGGAACACTTTGTAATAATAAAGTAATAATACCTATGTTACAAGGACAATGTGAAGATTAAAATTAAGTGAAGCAAAAGAAAGGTATTCTGTGAACTCTACATTGATATACAAATATATTTCTGTTACTTCCATTGTAGGAGTGTTTAGATTATAAGATACACAAAGGACAAATCTTGGCAGCCGTCTTATAAATCCAAATAAATGTATTTATTATGTATTTATTGAGGGATTTATAGTCTCTAGAGAATTTTCATTGTGAGAGTACTGCTTTTGAATTCTTTTGTTCTTTCCCACCATCTTCTCTGGTTAGTTGAATTCTCCATAGTCAAATAATGTCCTTGGCTGGGTAGCTAAGACGCAATTGAGTTCTCCAGGGATTTCTATAGTATGGATTCAGTGCTTAGGGAAATTCAACTTAAAAAATGAGAAATATTCCTTAAGGAGAGAGTTATTTACTCAAGTTCCTCTTTAGAAATTATGGCTGTCTTAAGGTCTACCATACATTATTACCTCTTCTTGCTCTGTGTTTTTCTATGCTTTGGATCTGTTTTCTCAGCTTAATGAGATTTCAATCACCCCTAATGTCATTTTTGTGTCTGGTACGTTGGTCTCTACAATGTTCTGATTTTGTTTGGTGACAATGAAATGATAGAAATAAAAATAAATGTGTTAGTTTAAATGTTGTTAAATGGTACAGTTGATAGTTTAATTCATGGAAATTATGTTTGTGTCACTGTGAAATAAATTATATACATGAAGATCTATTTTAGAAAAAAACATCTATTGTAGAAATTTTTGGGGCAGTATTCTCCAAATATGATTGAAAAATACTCAGACACGAAAATAAATACTTACTTAGAAAAAATTTTTCTTTCTTTTTTTATTGTTTCATTTCAGGTGCTTTATTAGATAGCCTTTATCACATTTAAATGATGTACTGCCATAAAACTATTAACAATATATCTAAGGACCTATGACATGAAGTATATGTGTATATTTGAATAGGGAAATGCAATAGTTATTTATTTTAAACAAATGGCAGAGAAATTTATAGTACTTTCTATAGAATAACAAATCATATCCAGTCATACCCAGAGACCATTATTCCATAAGGATCCCTTCTGTTCTTGTATTGTTTTGCCACAAAACTTTAATAAAGACTTTCTAAGTTTCATGGCAGATAGTAGATAATGATTTTATGGAAGAGCAAGAAGTCTTTGAAATTGATAATAATATATATACAAATTTGTTTAAAATAGGTAAAAATGAGTATAAGATATCCAATTTTACCTTGTTACATTGGAAGTTTTCAGAATAGCTGCTCTCAGATGTTCACATTTAATCTGAAAAATAACAAGGATTGTCATTGAGTTCATGCTGGGCTAGAGAATTTATTGTAGGAACTTAGTTTTGAAACAAAGTTGGGGAAGAATTGCTTTTGAGAAATTTATAAAAAAAATATTTTGATAGCTTTTCTTTGAGAAATGAGAGTATTTATTATCCAGAAGTGAAATACCATGCCTAACCAGACCATTACTTATAATTGCTCATAGTATCTTTACTTTGAGTATACTCACACAGAAAGTTATTTTTCTCCTAGTAAAGTTCTGATTTAAAAGGAAATTTGCATCTCAAGTGTGAAAAAAATGAACATACTTTTGGACTCCATCAACTGAAATCTCAACATTTATATTTTATTACACTTTCATGATAATAACGTTAAGCTGTAATTTTTCATGCATTCTTTCACAATTTTTATGTACCAATATTTTCCTGAATATTGTGTAAAGTATTGTATGGGAATGTACGCTACATGTGATGTGCCTTTAAGGAACTCAGTACCATCAGAGAGGTGGATGTTTTCAATAACCATCTATATTAGTTACTATTATATGTTTAGGAAACTATAGTAAAAGAGGAAATGGTGACAGGGAATATAGATAAATTTTTTGAAGAGTTTTTTGTAACACTCATAAACTATTGAATAATAATAAAAAAGCAGTAAATGTAAAATAAATATAAGTTAATTTGTGGAATAAGATCATAATGGTGATGGAATAGAATGAAATCAAGGGTACCAAATGGTGATGGAAAAATTAGACAACCATATGCAAAAAATGAACCTTGACCTTTATCACATACCATATTAAAATTACCATAACGTATCAGGTATCATAAACCTAGATTGAAAACTTTAAAACTATAAACATCATAGAACAAAAGTAGGAGAAAAATCTCTGTGTACTAAGATAAAGCTTTATTAGATACAACAACAAAAGCATGATCCATAAAAGGAAAAAAAAATTAGCCTTCATCAAAGGGAAAAAATCTACTCATCAAAAGATACTGCTAAGAAAGTAAAAAGGCAAGTCCCAGATAAAGAGATAATATTTGCACAACTCATGTTGATAAGGGGCTTTTCTGCAGAATATATAGATAACTGAAACTCAGTAAGAAAATGAACAACAACAAAACACAATAAAAAATGGCCAAATCTATGAACAGGCATTTCACAAAAAACAATACACATATGGTTAATAAGCACATTAAAAATAATTCTCAATACACTTAGTCATTAGAGAAATGCATATTAGAGAAATGCAATAAGAAATCCTTACATACAAATTGGAAGAAATAAAATAAAAACATCTGACCATACACAGTGCTGGTGAAGATGCAGAGCAGGTGGAATTCTCACACAATGTTGGTGTGAAGATAAAATATCACAGCCACTTTAGCAAACGGGTTGGCAGTTTCTTATAAAGTTAAGCATGTATTCACCATGATTTCCAACAAACCCACTCCTGGGTATTTAACCAAGAGAAATGAAAAGCTGTGATCACCCAAAAACTTGTTCACAAATGTTTATGTAAAACTGGAAACAATTTAAGTTCCTTCCCTGGTGAATGGGTAAACTAGTACATCCATAGAATGGAATACTACTCAGAAAAAAAACAAAAAAAGAATAGACTGACACTCAGCAACATGGATGAATTTCAAATGAGTTACATTAAATGAAAGAAGCCAGACACATAAGGCTACATAGTATATGATTCCATTTATATGACATTCTGGAAAAGGCAAAATATTTATATGGAAAACAAATTAGTAGTTGCCAGAGGCTAAGGATGGGAAGGTATTGACTACAACAGGGCATAGGGGAATTTTTTGGATGATGGAAACATTCTATATTTTCATTGCAGAAGTGATTACATAACTATATGGATTTGTCAAAATTCATATAACAGTATGATTAAATGTGTGAACTTTATGTAAATTATACCTCAATAAACCTGACTCCCATTCCTTCAAAAACAAACCTACTTGGTTATCATTGGTGTATCCAGGGATATAACTAATTATTTTGATACCTGGTGAACCATGTCACTTGGAAACCAAATAAATAATTGTTGATAGGAAAGTTTCTCTTCATGGATTTACTCCAGCTAATAAATATAAAAAGGAATGACAGAATATTATTTTGCAACCTTTAGTAGATATAGTGATTGGTCATCAATGGCTTCTAACATCATATAAGGAGAGACACAAAATATAATCACTTCCTGAAGAATATACATCCTCTCTGCAGTGGTCTTGTCAAAAAAAGGTGAAATCTAATCAAGCCTTTATATGCAACTGCCCAATTTATGGGAAATGTGGAGGAAGGAAGAACATATTATAAAATACACCTTGTAGATAAAATGAGCAAAATCCAGACTGTGGAAACTCTATAGTTTTTCAAAAGTAAACTATAAGGGAAGAGAGGAAAAAAACAATGGAAGGAAATTATAAATTAAAAGAGGCATAAAGGACACATTGCAATGTGTGAACCTTGTTTGGATCCTGATTTAAACATACAAATGAAAAAAAATGTTTAAGAGACAATGGGAGGGAGGGGGTGGAGCAAGATGGCAGAGGAGTAGGAGACCTAGATTTTGTCTGGTCTCAGGAATTCAGCTGGATAGGGATCAAACCATTCTGAACACCTACAAACTCAACAGGAGATCGAAGAAAAGAATAGCAACAACTCTCTGAACAGAAAAGCGACCACTTTCTGGAAGGTAGGACGTGCGGAGAAATGAATCCAAGGTGATATTCGGGAGGATAGACGGTGGGGGAGGGGACCTCTATCGGCCGCTTCTGGCAAGTGATAGAGCCGCGGAGCACAAAATCGGAACTTTTACAAGTCGGCTCCGCTGAGGGACGTCACTCCGGTGGCTAAGCGGGGGGTGGAACCCTCATGGGACAGTGTGGTCTCAGGACCCTCGGGGTCACAGAAAGACCCGGGGTACCTGAGTGCAGCAGAGCTCCCAGGTACTGGATGGGGGAAGCTGGCTGCAGAGACGGAGCCAAGGCATGGGCTCTCAGCTTGGGGTTGCCATAAACCTTGATCCACCACACAGTTGGGCCACTGCTCCTCCAGCAGGGAACCAACAAGCGGCAGATCTGGGGAGACTCCCCTTCCTCCCCCGGGAGGAGCGGCGTGGGAACACACTGCAGGGATCTGCTGGGTTTGGAAACTCCACACCGAGTCAGGTGCCAGAGATAGAAATGCTCGGTCACAGGCCGGCTGAGCACGGAGTGCGGCCGGAGACCGGGGAGACAGGAATGATTGACTGCTTTTCTCTGGGGGCACACGGAGGAGCGGGGCCCGAGTTCTCAGCTCCTCCAGGGCGGAGATTGGGAGGCCGCCATTTTCACTCTTGGCCTCCAAAGCTGTATGGAAACCTTTCAGGGAACAAAGCTCCCTAGAGCAAATCCGAGCAGATTACTTAGCCCAGACCAGCGAGGGCGGGGCAATTCCACCTCAGGCAAAGACATTTAGGAACCACAGCAACAGGGCCCTCCCCCAGAAGATCAGCGAGAACAGCCAGCCAAGACCAAGTTTACCAATCAATGAGAACGGCAGAACTCCAGCGCTAGGGGAATAATGCACATAGAATCCATGACTTTTTTACCATGATTCTTTAGTCTTTCAAATTTAATTTTTTTTAACTTTTTTTCTTTTTTTCTTTTTCCCTTTTTCAACCAACATCTTATCAATCCCTTTTTTAAAAAACATTTTTATTTTTCATTTTTAGAGTCATAGTCTATCTCTCCATAGTAGGTACCCTTATTTTTGGCATATATATATAAGTTCTTCTCTCTCCAAAATTTTGAGATAGTTTCTTCTAACAGATCAAAATACACCCTAAATCTCTAGTGTATGGTTTTGTTCTACTCTCCTGCCTGATCACATTCTCTCCTCTTTTTTTTTTAAATCCTCTTCTTTCTTTTTTCAAACAACTTCTTATCAATTCCTTTTATAAAATCTTTTATAATTTTCATCTTTACAGTCATTCCATCCCTTCATTATATCAACCTTTATTTTGGTACATATATAAGTTTTTCTTTCTTTAAAATTTTGGAAGCCACTTTCTTCTAATAGACCAAAATACACCCAAAATCTAGTGTGTGGCACTGATCTATGCACCAGCCAGATGATATTTGATCATATTGTTTTTTTTGTTTTGTTTTGTTCTGTTTTTGTTTGTTTTTATCTTTTTCTTTTTCTTTTTTTTCTTCTTCTTTTTTCTTTCTTTTCCCCTGCTTCAGGTCTTTTCTGATCTGTTTAGAGTATATCTTCTGGGGACGTTGTTACCCTGTTAGCATTTTGTTCTCTTATTCATCTATTCTCCTCTGCACAAAATGACAATATGGAAAAAATCACCTCAACAAAAAGAACAAGAGGTAGTACCGACTGCCAGGAACCTACTCAATACAGACATTACTATGATGTCAGATCTAGAGATCAAAAACATCACTTTAAAGATAGTAGCTGGGCTCAGGTGCCTGGGTGGCTCAGTTGGTTAAGCAACTGCCTTTGGCTCAGGTCATGATCCTGGAGTCCTGGGATTGAGTCCCGCATCGGGCTCCCTGCTCGGCGGGGAGTCTGCTTCTCCCTCTGACCCTCCTCCCTCTCATGCTCTCTGTCTCTCATTCTCTCTGTCTCAAATAAATAAATAAAAAATCTTAAAAAAAAAATAAAAAAATAAAGATACTAGCTGGGCTTGAAAAAAGCATGGAAGATACTAGAGAAATAAAAGAACTAAAATCTAACAAAGTCAAAATCAAAAAGGCTATCAATGAGGTGCAATCAAAAATGGGGGCACTAACTGCTAGGATAAATGAGGCAGAAGAGAGAATCAGTGATATGGAAGACCAAATGATGGAAAATAAAGAAGCTGAGAAAAAGAGAGATAATCAACTACTGGATCATGAGGGCAGAATTCGAGAGATAAGCGATACCATAAGAAGAAACAACATTAGAATAATTGGGATCCCAGAAGAAGAAGACAGAGAGGGGCAGAAGGTATATTGGAGCAAATCATAGCAGAGAACTTCCCTAATTTGGAGAAGGAAACAGGCATCAAAATCCAGGAAGCACAGAGAAACCCCCTCAAAATCTATAAAAATAGGTCAACACCCTGACATCTAATAGTAAAACTTACGAGTCTCAGAGACAAAGAGAAAATCCTGAAAGCAGCTCAGGAGAAGAGATATGTAACCTACAATGGTAGAAACATTAGATAGGCAAGAGACCTATCCACAGAGACCTGGCAGGCCAGAAAGGACTTGCATGATATATTCAAAGCACTAAATGAGAAAAATATGCAGCCAAGAATACTATATCCCACTAGACTGTCATTGAAAATAGGAGAGATCAAAAGCTTCCAGGACAAACAAAAACTAAAGGAATTCACGAAC
>NW_027909581.1:0-233 GCF_054177405.1 Leptonychotes weddellii
CCCAACCCAGCTGAGCTTTCTGAGACTCCAGGCACCGTCTGACTTCAACGATCTGAGAGAATTCAAAACCACCTAGCGGAGCTCAGTCAACCCACAGGACCATGAGAGATAACAAAAAACTGCTCAAGCTACCATGTTTTTGTGTGTTTCTTTGCACAGCAATAGATAACCTGAATAATTCATATTGAGAGAGAGAGAGTGTGTGTGTGAGAGAGAGAGAGAAGAAAGGGGAG
>NW_027909582.1:0-233 GCF_054177405.1 Leptonychotes weddellii
CCCTCCTCCCTCTCATGCTCTATCTCATTCTCCCTCTCAAATAAATAAATAAAATCTTTAAAAAAAAAAAAAAGAAATAAACAGGACGGGGTAAGATTCCCGTTTGTCTCCCTTTTAGCCTGAGAACAGTGCCATGCAGGGCAGCTAGGGCTCTGGTATAAACACCACCTTCTCGCTGCTTTGAAGAAACTACAGGGCAGATCGAGGCAGCCACAACTGCTGGAAAGTAAGGG
>NW_027909583.1:0-233 GCF_054177405.1 Leptonychotes weddellii
GATGATGGGCAACTCTCCTGGCTTCAACTTAGCAACACACTTACAAAAACTCGCAGGCAACATAGTCAGGTAACTGATATCTTTGTTTCTAGTCATCATCCTTTATCTGGACATTCAGAAATTACAGGTCCCGCAAAAGCTTTTATTTTTTCATTTTATTTTATTTTTGTTACTGTGTGTGTGTCTAGTGAAGAGTTTCTCAAACTTAATCTCGGGAATCCTCAACCCTTCTC
>NW_027909584.1:0-233 GCF_054177405.1 Leptonychotes weddellii
AAAAAAAAAATAGTTCTGTTGTACTGTATTTGCTCATAGTGACAAGCTAATTGGATGGCAGGATATTGTACGATAACATGGGTTTAAGTCCAAAAATCTGGGCTCCCATCCCAGCCCCACCACCTACTATATGTGTCTGAGGCCCAGTTGGCTCATCAGTAAAAGGAGAGATGGGATGCTCCCCTCATAGGACCATTACGAGGATTAAATAAAGTAATGCACACCAATGAGAG
>NW_027909585.1:0-233 GCF_054177405.1 Leptonychotes weddellii
GCTACCTTGTCTTCTGATTTTTAACTTATTCACGTGTTTCTGTCCTCCCTTCCATCTTGTCTTTTTGAGGTCCATTATGGACCCAGTTTCTGGGCTTTGCCAATTCTTTCTGGTGAATTCTCATCACCCTCTCTAGAGAAACTGAGGTTTTCATTTCTTCCTTTGCGCCAAGTGTAGGCTCACCATTCATTCAGCCAACATCTATCTTCAAAAATCTGTTGACTGCTGTTTCA
>NW_027909586.1:0-233 GCF_054177405.1 Leptonychotes weddellii
GGTGACTAACATAACATAATAAAATAAAATTTTAAAAAAATAATAAAATAAAATAAAAAAGGACTGAAATCACATGAAGTAACTTTTCTAACCACAATGGTATGAAACTGGAAATCAATTATGAGAAAAAAACTGGAAAAAACCATAGCAATGTGGAGATTATACATGATACTGACCAACCAATGGGTTATCAAAGAAAGCAAAGGAGAAATTTAAAAAGAAAATTAGAGACA
>NW_027909587.1:0-233 GCF_054177405.1 Leptonychotes weddellii
TTATCTGGAACAGAGGCGATGAGGGGGCAGCAGGATACGCATTGCCCTGGACCAGAGACCCCGCGTCAGCCCAGCACCAGCACCAGCACCGGGCGTCTACACAGCAGGGTGCGCCCCACCCGCTGCCCGCCCCTTCTGTGACACTCACTCACCGCTGTTCCCCGAGGCCTTGACACAAGCCAGTTCAATGCCAGGCCCCGCCTCGGCGCGCTGTGCGTCCCACGCGTGATACC
>NW_027909588.1:0-233 GCF_054177405.1 Leptonychotes weddellii
CGGCTCAGGTCATGATCCCAGGGTCCTGGGATCGAGTCCCGCATCGGGCTCCCTGCTCCTTGGGAGCCTGCTTCTCCCTCTGCCTCTCTCTCTCATGAATAAATAAATAAAATTAAAAAAAAAAAAAAGAGCCAACTAACCAACCAACCAACAAACCAATAAACAGGAACAAAGGTGGTGGGCCTCATGTTACAGTGAATAGAGTACAATAGGCTTTGATGTGTTCTTACTGA
>NW_027909589.1:0-233 GCF_054177405.1 Leptonychotes weddellii
CGTGGGCACTAAGTTCTCCTGTAAGCAGGGGACATCTGTGGAGGTCCCAAAGGTGCTGCCCAGCCCACAGGCACCACAGGCTAAGAAGACCCCTGGTTTAATCTTTGTCTTTCTTTAAAAAAAAAAGAAAGAAAGAAAGAAAGAAAGAAAGAAAGAAAGAAAGAAAAAAGGATGCATTTATTGTAAGAATTTTGAAAGCGCTCCTGAAAGAGATTTGGAAACAATTGATCTCC
>NW_027909590.1:0-233 GCF_054177405.1 Leptonychotes weddellii
TTTTATTGAACAATGTAGTGACACAAGTTTGAATAAGTCAAATATCAGGGATTTATACTTTGGGAACATAATGTAAAATCTAGTTGGGAAGAATCTTTTTGGACACTAACAACTCACTGAGCTGCAACAGGTCAACACGTCTGTTAGAGGAAGCGTCAAAATTAGCAAGAGTCAAATTTCAAACACACACACACACACACACACAAATGTATTAATGTCTACTTTTCTTGTCT
>NW_027909591.1:0-1449 GCF_054177405.1 Leptonychotes weddellii
GAATCATGGAACACTTCATCTAAAACTAATGATGTAATATATGGGGATTAACATAAGAAGAAAAAAAAAAAGAAGAAAAAAAAAATTTCCACAGGGTCTTAGACATGGCAGGTTTTCAGAACTCCTTGGAAAATCCATGGTGAAAGGGGTGTTAGACCCATTCTTAAACCTGATTAGCTGGTGTCTTGTGGGTACTGATGATGGTCACCTGAGAATCAAGCATTATGGATGGTACCCAGGGAAAAATAGCAGCATCAAGTAATGAGAGTGGGAATGCAGTAGAGACAAACTTGTATCTTCTTCTGTTGGGGGCCAGCCTTATCTGAGTCCTCCTTAATGGAGAAACAAAGTCCTTAACTACTTATAATGATTATGCAAATAAAAAATTATTCAGGAGCCCTAAGATCCAAAGTCCAGAGGAGAGCCCAGATACAAAATCCCAGAAGGGGTCAGAGGCAGGGATCAAAGTCTGGGAATGGAGCCAGGAGTTTAGACCTAGGAGGTAGATTGGATGGGTAGGCCGGTTAGATGGGAGTGGGGATCGACTGGCCTTGAGGGATTGCCTAAACTATCAGCTACCATTTATAGCTTGCTTTTAAGGTCTGGCAAGAATGTGTTATGTGGGTGGGCTGGTCTCATTGAAAGGTCCAGGGATGGAATAGCCATGGCACAGTGCAAAATGCACACTTTGAACTCTTACCATGAGCCCAATTGAGCCATAATTATAGATTAGTATATTTGGAGACTTAATGGAATTTTGCAGGAGAATTCAGGGCCAGATACCCCTGTGCAAGTCAACAGAAATCTGTAATTCTTGGGTATCAGAGGCTTTAGGAAAGAAAGAGAATAACTGCAAGAAAGGATTTGAGGTATTTGTTTCGTATGGATCTTCTGAGATAAGAGGAGATGACTTTGTGACTGTCACGAGAAATGTAGACGAGGCCTCACAGGTGTCAAGCCTGGGAAGTCAGAGATCTAGGACCCTGTATTTATCCTGCACAGCCACTAAGCTGTGATGCACACTCTCTTCCCGGCACATGCAAGGTGCCCTTCGTGCATTTACTATATGCCAGACATTGCCCTAGCATCTTTCATGCATAACTTCTTTGAACCTCAGAAAAACCCCATGAGGGAGTTACTAAAATTGTCCCACTTCATAGATGAGAAATGAGGGCCATAGAATGAAGTTAATTGGTGAAGTCACACAGCTAGCATAAGGTAGATCTGGAGCTTGAACATCAAGCTCCACATGATTGGTCACCTCACTAAGCTCCCCCCACCCTGCTTTTAACTCCCTTAGTTACCAACTTTATTTGTTTTTACACATATCCCTTCAATGCCCACAGTTACCCATTCAGCTAGTACCCAGGGTCATATTGATTATCACTAAAAAATAACTTTGTTCTTTTTTTTAACTTGAATTTTTTTTGAAAACTAAGTAATATAGGC
>NW_027909592.1:0-233 GCF_054177405.1 Leptonychotes weddellii
GGGGGGGGGCAGCTGTGGCCGAGAAGTGCTAGCAGGGGGCGGCAGGACGCGCCAGACTGGGGCAGCTAGTGTCAGGCTCGGGGGTCTTTGTGCTGGTGTTAGTGCCCATGAATTAGAGCCCCTCCCCAGCGAGGAGAAAGCCTTTCACTCAGTGCCCTGGAAAGACGGGGACGTGGTGAAGGCAGGGAAGACAGGGAATGAGGTCTGGATGGCTTCAGGGGTCTGGGCTAGGG
>NW_027909593.1:0-233 GCF_054177405.1 Leptonychotes weddellii
CTGTGTGGACAGGTCCTGCCCCGCAGCCGGGGACCCCTGCCCTGGCCCTCACTCACCCTTGTTGTACAGGGTCCCATCAAAGTAGTAGCTCCCCGTGTAGAAGCCGGTGGCGTGCTCAATGAGGTGACGCGCCCACGTGTTCCCGGCTCCCGGGAAGCTCGACAGAGCCACAAACACCTTGGACTTGGTGGGCAGGAACTGCCTGTCCGTGCAGCGAGTGTCTGAAAGTCCAG
>NW_027909594.1:0-233 GCF_054177405.1 Leptonychotes weddellii
TGACAAAGTACAGCATCCTTTCTTGATCAAAACTCTTCAGAGTATAGGCATAGAGGGTACATACCTCAATATCATAAAAGCCATCTATGAAAAACCCACAGCGAATATCATTCTCAATGGGGAAAAACTGAGAGCTTTCCCCCTAAGGTCAGGAACACGGCAGGGATGTCCACTATCACCACTGCTATTCAACATAGTACTAGAAGTCCTAGCCACTGCAATCAGAAAACAAA
>NW_027909595.1:0-233 GCF_054177405.1 Leptonychotes weddellii
TTTTTTTTTTCCATACAATCATTTTATTTTTTTATTTTTTTTTATTCTTATGTTAATCCCCATACATTACATCATTAGTTTTAGATGAAGTGTTCCATGATTCATTGTTTGTGCATAACACCCAGTGCTCCATGCAGAATGTGCCCTCCTCAATGCCCACCACCAGGCTAACCCATCCTCCCACCCCCCCTCCCCTCTAGAACCCTCAGTTTGTTTTTCAGAGTCCATCGTCT
>NW_027909596.1:0-233 GCF_054177405.1 Leptonychotes weddellii
GCCTGGGTGGCTCAGTCGTTAAGCGTCTGCCTTCGGCTCAGGTCATGATCCCAGGGTCCTGGGATCGAGCCCCGCATCGGGCTCCCTGCTCGGCGGGAAGCCTGCTTCTCCCTCTCCCACTCCCCCTACTTGTGTTCCCTCTCTCGCTGTGCCTCTCTCTGTCAAATAAATAAATAAAATCTTAAAAAAAAATTGTTTTTGCTGAAATCTAATGTTTAAGTGTTTTATTCCTT
>NW_027909597.1:0-233 GCF_054177405.1 Leptonychotes weddellii
TTTTATTGAACAATGTAGTGACACAAGTTTGAAGAAGTCAAATATCAGGGATTTATACTTTGGGAACATAATGTAAAATCTAGTTGGGAAGAATCTTTTTGGACACTAACAACTCACTGAGCTGCAACAGGTCAACACGTCTGTTAGAGGAAGCGTCAAAATTAGCAAGAGTCAAATTTCAAACACACACACACACACACACACAAATGTATTAATGTCTACTTTTCTTGTCT
>NW_027909598.1:0-233 GCF_054177405.1 Leptonychotes weddellii
TTGTCACTCTGCTGCTCGGGAGCTGACTCCTCTTCTCAAGTCTCCCTGACTGGCTTCAGCAGTGACATCAGGTTTTCTGAATCACTTCCTCAAGCCCTACCCTTTGGGCATTTTACAAGTACCGCCTGGAGAAACCCATTCATCTCTGGACTTCTCTTGAAGCTCCAACCATCTCTCCTCTAGCAGCTGTTTTGTCAATGCAAGTCTATTCATTTTACTGCCTTGCCTGAGAT
>NW_027909599.1:0-233 GCF_054177405.1 Leptonychotes weddellii
TTGTTGTGTCAAAGGGAGGTGCATATATAGCTTCAACAGAAACTGTCAGTTTTCTCAAGTAATGGAACCATTTTACATTCCATCAGTGTATGAAAGTCACAGCTGTTGTATATCCTCACCAACACTGGGTATTGTCAATCTTTTTATTTATTTATTTATTTATTTTTAAAAAGGTTTTATTTATTTATTTGAGAGAGAGCGTATGCCGTGCACTTTTCACGCTGCGCTTGCGT
>NW_027909600.1:0-233 GCF_054177405.1 Leptonychotes weddellii
CTGCATTCTTTCTGTGACCCTAACGTTCAGATACTGTATGGTCAATGATAACCCTGGACAAGAAGGTACAAGTGTGGTAGTGAAAGAGGTCGTAGACATCTGGTTTTTTGTTTCAGCACTGAACAGTCATGAGTCTGTCCAGAAGACTACCTCAGGTGCTCTCTAGGACACTCACCCCGTTTTTGAGTCCCAGTCTCAAGTGGAGTTGCCTTCCCTCCAAAACCCTATTGTAA
>NW_027909601.1:0-233 GCF_054177405.1 Leptonychotes weddellii
TAAGTTCATCTTCCACATAGAATTTGGAGTGAGCTTCCTGAAACAAGGCATTAATCAACTTGCCCTGACTTGCAATCATCAAATAGCTGTCCATTGCCAGTAAAGTATAACAAAATAAAAAGCTCATTCATGTTTGGTGCATACATTGTCACCCTTGGGTTCCTTTGACAGCAGAAACTCCCTCTGCTCATACAGGAAATTCTCCAAGATCAGACAGTAATCAAGCTTACTCT
>NW_027909602.1:0-1449 GCF_054177405.1 Leptonychotes weddellii
TGTGTTCATTTATTCCAGTATTCAGTGAGCATTCACTGTGTGTCGAGCTCTGTGCTTAAAACTGATGCATTATCCTATTTCACAATGTCTCAAATGTATGCGTTAAGCACTAATATTCCACTCATTGATCAGGAAACTAAGGCTTAGCTAGATTAACCTATAATCTAAAGAGCAGATAGTGTACACACACATGCACATAAACTCCAACAATGCAGGATTATATTTTATGATCCAGATGTCTGGGCTCAGAAAAGATTGCATTTTAATGAGGGCCTAGAAGATGGATAAAATTGCAGCTAAACAAGAAATCTAAGAAGCAATGATATAGGAAGTCAAGGCAGAAAAATACAGAACACATTTGGAAATGGTGAGGCACCCAGGTTAAGAGCAAAAGGCACAGGAGTAAAGGTGTTGGGGTTGGTCAAATAGATTGAGCACAGGTCATGGAGAACCTAGAATGTCAAGCTACATCTGGAAAGAGGAGCCACTTTGCTGCTTTGGGAAGCCAAGAAACTCCCAGTCTGACCTCAAGTAAAGTGTACTTAATAGTAATTTGAAGGCTGGGAAAGGGGGGAGAGACTGGGGGCTGGGAGCCCAGGAACCACAGAACACTATGGCAAATAGTGAAGATCCAAACCACCCATGGTGGGGATGGAATAATGACCCTGCTGGCAAGAAAAATGGCAAAGAAGACGTGGTAAATGCTAAGCCGGCGGGGATGAGTCTGGAATGATTGTGCTGCAGAGTGCTGCCAACACACTTGTAGTGTGTCTAGGAGGCAATATTGAGCAAAAAATTGCAATGTGAAGAATTTCCAGGTTAAAAGGATCCCTGGCTAGCAGTCCCTGCCTCGACCTCTTCCCGACATCCTGCTCAACAGACCTAGGACTACACCTGTTGAATGAAACTCAAAAAGCACCCCAAAATGAAAAATGCCAAAATGTGCAAAGAATCTCCAGACCCCAGTGTGGCTGAGGGTAGATGAGAAACGAGGAGTGGCCAGGCTGTGGTTGCTCCCCTTAAGCGGAGAAGCTCGCACACGGCCGAGAAAGTGAGGTGGGCCCTGGTCCTTTCCCCCTGTCTGCCCTTTCTCATAGGCCCAGGTCCATGCCAAAAGGACAACTGGGTGACTGTCCCCTCTCCTGTGCAGGTGGCTCGTTCTAAGGTGCCCAAGTGAAAGACCAATCGTCCCCTCCCCATCTCGTCCTCGTTCCCTAATTCTATCCCGCCCAAATTTCGATCCCATCTGTGGACTGAAAACAGTGAGCGGGGAGTTGACGGGATCTATCCTGCTTTGTATCCCAGGGGATGGAGCCCTGACACGGAAGTTAGATTTCGCCCAGTCTTTCTTGCTAATGGAACAGCACTGCAGGCTGAAGTTGTACATTTCACAAAGCCCCCTAGTTTCAGAGTGTTGGAGAAACCGAGCAGCACCGTGAGAAGATCCCA
>NW_027909603.1:0-233 GCF_054177405.1 Leptonychotes weddellii
CAGTATAAATACAGAAACTGTACACACATGAGTGGAAAATAAATTATTTCAGATTATATGTTTTTAAATTCTAAGAGAAATGAGTCAAAATATATGTTTAAATATAAAAGCCAAAAAGTCATGATTTTCCTACTTAAATAGCATTTTAAATATAAAACTTGGAGAATTTGGAATTCTTATGAAATGAATCTTAAATTTCCATCTTCTTCATTATTGTATTTTATTGTACTGCT
>NW_027909604.1:0-233 GCF_054177405.1 Leptonychotes weddellii
GTGCACCCCCAGAGAAAAGCAGTCAGTCACTCCCGTCTCCCCGGTCTCCGGCCGCACTCCGTGCTCACCCAGCCTGTGACCGAGCGTTTCTATCTCTGGCACCCGACCCCATGTGGAGTCTCCAAACCCAGCAGAGCCCTGCGGTGTGCTCCTGGGCAGCTCCTCCCAGGGGAGAAAGGGGTGTCTGCCCGGATCTGCCACTTGTTGGGTCCCTGCTGGAGGAGCAGTGGCCT
>NW_027909605.1:0-233 GCF_054177405.1 Leptonychotes weddellii
TCTGTTTTTAGTCCAGACAGGCCAACTGAGCCTGTGATGATGATTTGGCTCCCCAGGCCAGCCTGGCCACAGGAAGAGAATGTGTGCTGCTTGCTCCCACTCTACAATCCCCGGCCATGAAATGGTAAGAGAAACCGTTCCATTCTCAGGTTAAGTCAGGAGGCTGGCAATCTGGCTTTCTATATCCACTTCCTGAACCCAGCCGACGCGAGGGAGAGATGAACTCGCTGTGC
>NW_027909606.1:0-233 GCF_054177405.1 Leptonychotes weddellii
ACGTGGATTTAAAATTGTCAGAAACCTTTCCTGTCAATGTTTTTTACAAACGGAATTTTGGGAACTACCTACATTATGCACCAAGTGTTTACATTTAAGTAGAGTTCCCTGTTTCTCTCCCTTCTCCTTCCCACTTCCTTCTCTCCCTGTCTGTCACGTTTCTCTTCCCCATCACTTTCTCTTTCAGTTCTTACTGTAACAATATAAAAAATAATTTCTACATTATGTTTTAT
>NW_027909607.1:0-233 GCF_054177405.1 Leptonychotes weddellii
CAACTTGCACTGTCCTTAGGCCCCAGCTTCCTCCCTCGGCCTGGGAGCCCAGTGGCCACAGTTTACCCTCAGGGAAGAGGCGGGAAGAATCTGCTCTGAGGAGTGAGCCTGTTCACCCAGATGACAGTGATGACAGGCTGCCCGACCTGACAGTGGGGCCCTCAGCATGTGAGTGCCCACTCTTAGTGTGAGCGGCTAGGGAAACTCACTCAGCCTGAGCTCAGGAGAAGCAG
>NW_027909608.1:0-233 GCF_054177405.1 Leptonychotes weddellii
ACGTGGATTTAAAATTGTCAGAAACCTTTCCTGGCAATGTTTTTTACAAACGGAATTTTGGGAACTACCTACATTATGCACCAAGTGTTTACATTTAAGTAGAGTTCCCTGTTTCTCTCCCTTCTCCTTCCCACTTCCTTCTCTCCCTGTCTGTCACGTTTCTCTTCCCCATCACTTTCTCTTTCAGTTCTTACTGTAACAATATAAAAAATAATTTCTACATTATGTTTTAT
>NW_027909609.1:0-233 GCF_054177405.1 Leptonychotes weddellii
ATTTCACACATGAAAGTTGTCTATATTCCTCTTCCTAAAGAAATAAAAGGAGAAAATCCAATTAGAGGTTCTGTCATAGAATCTACAGCACAACATTAGTTCACAATACCTGTCACATAAGCACCTTTACATTTCACTGGTGGCCACAGAGATGACAGGGCAAAAATATCCCTTACTCTTCTTGCCCTTTAAAAAAAAAGGAGAGGGTTTTTTAAATTATTATTATTAAAATC
>NW_027909610.1:0-233 GCF_054177405.1 Leptonychotes weddellii
GCATTCTAATTCAGGAGGGTAAACTCAATGGACACAGTTACTTTCCTGCCTCAAAAACAAAACAAAACCCCCTAAAAGTCCAATTCAAAGAAATAAAAGAACAGAGCCCTGGAACACAGAGGCTGTTCCCTGAGCAGGAATTCCTCTGAGGAGACTCCTGACACACAGAGTCGAGAAGAGGAGAACCGAAGCCGCAGACCGCACAGCTCCACACAGGGCGCACGCAGGGCCCC
>NW_027909611.1:0-233 GCF_054177405.1 Leptonychotes weddellii
CTCAGGTCTCCCCAACAAACACATAGCTTTCTGCTTAGCCAGAGTTGTATGGTAAGCTTATCATAGACCTTCTATGGTTTTCTCATTTACATGATCTTTCTGTTAATGTTCTGACTAGTCAGGCACTCACCTTAACCAGGACTTCAACTTCAGACCCCAACTTTAAATTTTCCCTGTTCATTCCCAACCAAGTCTATCAGTTTTATCCACCAAAACCATGGGTTTTCACCTCT
>NW_027909612.1:0-233 GCF_054177405.1 Leptonychotes weddellii
AGAGATAGCGCGGGCTCCACGCCCAGTTCAGAGCCCCATGCAGGGCTTGATCTCCTGGTCCTGAGATCATGACTTGAGCTGAAATCAAGAGTTGGGCACTTAACTGACTGAGCCACCCACGTGCCCTGGGACCAAAGCCATATTTGAAGAAATAATTGCAAAAATGTCCAAATCTACAGGAAGAAAGGTATCAACTCACACATTCAAGACATTCCACAAATCTATATGAGGTT
>NW_027909613.1:0-1449 GCF_054177405.1 Leptonychotes weddellii
TGTGACTATGTTGTAAAGAGAGTATCAGCTGTGGAACCCCACACCACAAGATTTACGCTGGTGAGTGAGGCCAGGAAGGTGCAGCAAGTGGAGCTCAGGATGTGAGGCCCTGGCCTGCAGAAAGGCTGCTGGGGGGCTGGGCGGCTGGGCGCGAGCCTCCAGGGCGCTCCCAGCTGAGGCCTGGCAGGGCTGACCACCCAGGGACACCGTAGGCATTGGAGCTGAGGTGGGGCTTTTGAGGACACGTTGGCCACCTTGGAAGGGTTCTATGAGCAAGTAGTCCCTTAGCACAGAGGCCGGGGATGGGGGCACAGGGAAGCCTCTTGTCCGGGACCTCAGAGGCAGGCTGGCTGAGGGCCTGGCAGCGCCTCTGCAGGGACCCAGGGTCCTCTCCCAGCTGCCACAGGCCCAGAGACCATGCGAATGTGACTGGCCCCGGAGCACCTGGAAGCTTGTGGGTAGAACTGGGGCAGAGAGGAAAGCCCGAGATGGCCTCTGTCTCTCTGCTCTCTCCAGTTCTTCTTGCCTGTTGGTGTCCTACCTGTGTCTGGTATTAGCTGTGATTTTCCACCTGCTCTGGGCTGTCTTCTTAAGCAGCCGAACATGAGGAAGTCAGACACACAAAGTGGGCTTCGAAACAAAAAGTGTGTCAGCCCCAGCTGCTCTCCTCCAAGGGTCCTGCGGAGAAGCTGTAAGAACTGAGCCAGCAAAGGGTAATTCTCTTGCCAGACACACTGTCCCTGTGCGCACAGGGCAGGGCCTCGGGCCACCTGGGGAGGCTACTCGCCGCCCCGTAGGAGGAGGGACGAGGGTCTGCGGGAGAGCATTCGATGGCCTGGGGGCTTTACTTTCAGGGAGATGCGTTAATTCAGTTAAGAGCGCTCAGGCAAGGTGGTGAAGTGGGGAGGAGGTCTGCGCTGATGTTCGGTATATTTGGCGTGGTGGTAGAGCCGTGCTCTTTGTGCGTTTATGTTACATATATTCAGTTACACTCCTGGGGGCGGGGGGAAGGAGGGAGAGAGGTTGACTGAGATTTAAATGCTGCCATGATATCTGTCCTCCAGTCCTGCCCACGTGATCGTGAGTGACCCACAAATCTGTTTTTCCCTGATGATCTCAGCTCCTGCATGTGCCCCACACGTGTGAGCATCCCTCCACTCTGGGGGTGCTCGAGACCCCTACACACACCTGAGCGTGTCCCTCCAGATTTGCAGGCCAGTTCTCTGTTTCTGTGGGTTGGCAGAACTGACTTTACTGGAGGTAACGGAGAGGGCTTCTGCTGATTCCAGAAGAGCGTCGTCGGTTAATCTGCAGACAGTAGCACATCTGCGAGTAAGGGGATGTCAAGGGTAAATTGAGTTATAGTTGTACGCGCCTTCACGCTGACTTTAGCAACTCAGCATTCAGGACTCCTCTGTACAGTTCAGCCCCATCTGTCCTCAGGCCCCC
>NW_027909614.1:0-233 GCF_054177405.1 Leptonychotes weddellii
GTCTTTTGTGAAATCTGTTACTCAGTTCTTAAAAAATTGTTACCACTTACCAGCCCCTTGCTTCTGAATCTCATTCTTTTCATATCATCGTGTTATTGGCCGAGTCTTTCGCCCACATGAGGATCTTAAACTCCCCACTAAGGACTTTTATCTAGTAAATGATAACCCAAAAGAGGCTTATATACTGGATTTTTCACTATCTGAAATTTTGTCAAATCAACAAAATACTCTTT
>NW_027909615.1:0-233 GCF_054177405.1 Leptonychotes weddellii
GATCGAGCCCCGTGTTGGGCTCCATGCTCAGGGGGCAGTTTGCTTGAGGATTCTCTCTCTCCCTTTCCCTTTGCCCCTCCCCCTGTGCACAGTCTCTCCCTTTCTCTCTCAAATAAATAAATCTTAAAAGAAAAAAATAGATCCAAGAACTTTATAGGTCTTTATATTTTTAGCACTTACTACTCTGTGACCGATAGGAGAGATAACATTTCAAAATATTTGGGAATTGCACA
>NW_027909616.1:0-233 GCF_054177405.1 Leptonychotes weddellii
GCTTTATCAACTTTCTATTTTTTAACATCTTTGAGGGTAAGGAGAATAATAAACATTTTGGAAGCCTTGTTACTTTTCCAAACTGTTCTTTGACTCCTCTGACAATTTCTCCCACAAATACATTTTCTCCCTTTGAAAGTTCTTTTTAGTGACCTGATATCAACTCCATTTCTCTAATTTGCTCTGTGTCCTACTTTTTTTTTTTTTCATCTCAGATTTTTTTTTTATTCTTA
>NW_027909617.1:0-233 GCF_054177405.1 Leptonychotes weddellii
GGCAGAGGAGGAAGATTTCTGAAGAGCACTGTAGTGCAGCCTTTCAGAACAGCCGAGAAGCACTCTGCAGTCATGAGGTAAATATTCTCCCGCCCTGATTGTGTTGAAAATGTCCAATCAATCTTGCTGTGGAATGCAAATCCCACACAGCCGTGCTCCGTAAACACAAGCGCCTGGTTGTTTTGCCTTACTGTCTGTCGGTAGCCTTGCCGTGATCTCTCTGTAGGTCGTGT
>NW_027909618.1:0-233 GCF_054177405.1 Leptonychotes weddellii
GGGGCTTGGCACTCCTCACCGCACTCTTTGAGGTAGTTTAGGGGGACCCCACTTTCTAGGAGGTGCCCGCCTCCGTTGGGTCCCGTCTGTGAGCCCAGCCATCCAGGGTGTGTGTCCTCGGCTCTGTGTGGGGATCCCCATGCCTGCAGGCCCCTTGTCCGACCTACATGGCCTGCCATTGTTTTGGGTAGAAAGAGAGAGAACACAGGCAGGAAAACGATTGCCCTGAAGGA
>NW_027909619.1:0-233 GCF_054177405.1 Leptonychotes weddellii
TAGATCTGTTTCTAATCCTTTTTTCAAAAATGCTTATTTTGGGGGACACCTGGGTAGCTCAGTCGGTGAAGCATCTGACTCTTGATCTCAGCTCAGGTGTTGATCTTAGGGTCATGAGTTCGGGCCCCGCGTTAGGCAATAGGAAAATAAACAAAATAAAAATAAATAAAAATGCTCATTTTTAAAAAAATCCTAAAACCATAATAATGCACTGGATTTTAAAATGTGTCTTA
>NW_027909620.1:0-233 GCF_054177405.1 Leptonychotes weddellii
AAGTCCTACCTTCCAGAAAGTGGTCACTTTTTCGTTCAGAGAGTTGTTGCTCTTCCTTTCTTCGATCTCTTGTTGAGTTCGTAACTGTTCAGAATGGTTTGATCCCTGTCCAGCTGAATTCCTGGGACCAGACAAAATCCAGGTCTCCTACACCTCCACCATCTTGCTCCACCCACCCCCCAACTCATATCTTTAATTAGTTATGATTAGGTCATCACAAAATTAATAGAATT
>NW_027909621.1:0-233 GCF_054177405.1 Leptonychotes weddellii
CGGAGGATAAACGGCGGCGGGAGGGTGCCTGGCCGTGGGGATCCTACACCGCCGGTGAGTGACAGGCTCACGCGCTGCGGACGGGGCACAGACTCGCAGACTGGTAGCGTCGGGAAAGAACTTTAGGGCAGCCCCCGGGGTGGAAAACCAGACCGGCGGGGTCGCGCACACATGAACAGCAGTCCCCCGGACAAACTGGAGTGATGGTCGCGCGCACGCGAACTGCAGCCTCC
>NW_027909622.1:0-233 GCF_054177405.1 Leptonychotes weddellii
TAGAACTGGGCTAACATCATTGTAAATAAAAGGAGTAAGATATTGTAAGATATAAAAATTAATTTTGCATGCTGTATGTTTTTAAGGAAGGGAAGCTTGAGGGTTTTCAGTTTTAAATTTGGAAGCCTCGAATACTTGTAGTTGAAGTAGTAATAGTAAATTAAAACCATAAATAACACTAATTAAGTGTTTACTGTGTCCAGGCACCGTCCTCCACACCCGCGTGAAGCTTG
>NW_027909623.1:0-233 GCF_054177405.1 Leptonychotes weddellii
GCTTGAGGCTGTGTATTGTGCCTTTGGTGTGTGGAGACACATGTGTAACCTTCATTTATATTTTGGATATCTATATGGCAAGAGATTCTGTGCTCTTTACCCAAATGGAACAACCTCTCCTCTTTACAGGTCTCTTTGGAATGTCTTTTTCTTCTTTAAGTGAACTTTGGTAGTTTCTGTCTTTCTAAGAATTTGTCCATATCATCCATTGTCTAATTGATTGCCATCTAAAG
>NW_027909624.1:0-1449 GCF_054177405.1 Leptonychotes weddellii
AGGAACCATGTCCCTCACAACGGCCATCTCTCCCTAACGGGTCAGTTCTGGAGGGTGCCAGGTGGCGGGCGCCAGATTTCGGCATCTGACGGCTCCCATTCGCTCCCCGGGAGCAAAGCAATCCTCCTTTGTGGCTCTGATGGGCAACAAGTGGCCGCTGTCCTTTAATTAGGAGGGAGCGTGCTCAGCTCTGGCCTCCCCCAGGGCCCCCTAAATGTCCCCGAAACCTGCCTGTGCGCTCTGTGGCTCCCTGCAGCCGGCCAGGGGCCACTGAGGCCACCGAGCCCCCAGCCCCGATCTGGCTCCCGAGTCTGAGAACAGCCTCCAGGAGAAGACGCCAACCAGGCAAGATTCCTGGCAGCCGCTCAATCCGGCAAATTATTTCTTGCAAATTACTTCTTAAGACTGAAATCCGGGCAGGACTCCGCAAGTTCACGGGCGTCTCTAATCTGCTGGTGTTCAGCCGCCTGGACACATCTGAGGGCAGGCTGCTCATCTGTGGGTGGGGGTGGGGGAGGTTGTGGAACCCGTGGCCGCCCTGATCAGCCAGGTGCCTCCTCTGCTCCTTCTCCTCTCCTTACGGAAAGTGGTTATGGCCAGGAGGACCGGCGCCAAACCCATTCTGGCGCATCACCAGGACACGGGGTGTCAGGAGGCACAGGAGCGATTCTAGCACCGTTTCCGCTGGGAGGGGTCCCGGGTGCGTCCCGGGCCTCCCTGTCCCGAGGGGCGCCCGTCTGAGGTTGTGCATGGGCACGAGGCGGGCAGGGGTGCGGGGTGCGGCTGAAGGGTGTCCGATCACCAGGCGCAGGTCACGGGCAGGGGGCCAGGAGCCCAGATGGAGACCTGGTGCTCACCCCAGTCACACAGATCAGAGGGCGGGGGAGGCGGGAGCCCTCGTGCCAGGGCTGAGACTCGGAGTCAGAGGGCAGGGGAGGCGGGAGCCCTCGTGCCAGGGCTGAGACTCGGAGTCGGGGCAGCCTGGCAGCGGACTGCGGAGACAGCAGGTCCCGAAGTGGCCGCACGGAGCCGGCCCTGTGCATCCCGCTTGCCCAGTCCCCCTGTCCGCGGAGATCTCCCGGGAGGGACCCACACCCACGAACATGCCGGTCTCTGTCACTTTGTCTCCCTTTGGTCACTGCAAGGACGGGGCTCACGGCCCTGCTGGTGGCCCGTCGGTGTCTCCCGCTCCCTGCCCTCTCCCCGTGCCCTGCCCCACGTGCGTGTTCTCTCTGCATCTGGTGCTTGGGGTCTGCGCAGCAGACTTGCTCCCAGGGTTGCTCCCAGGATGGCTGTCTCCCTCCTGCAGAAAGCACCCTGCGGGGGTGTGGGTCTCCCCTGCTTCCCCGTCTGCCAGGGACTCCTCTCCCAGAGCCTCCCCGCCGAGTTCCGGTGACTCCCCGGGCCTCACTGTTGGAAGCCCCCGGGGTGACATCCCTCCCCTGTACA
>NW_027909625.1:0-233 GCF_054177405.1 Leptonychotes weddellii
AGGAACACAGAGAAATATGTAGAAAGGTACATCTGAGGCTGTCAACGTTGATTACCTCAAGTAAAGTGGAATTAAGGGATGGCGTAATAAATGTGGGAGACTTAATTTGTTTTTAAACTAAGGAAGTGAGGGCGCCTGGGTGGCTCAGTCGTTGAGCGTCTGCCTTCGGCTCAGGTCATGATCCCAGGGTCCTGGGATCGAGCCCCGCATCGAGCCCCACATCGGGCTCCCTG
>NW_027909626.1:0-233 GCF_054177405.1 Leptonychotes weddellii
GCCACCCTATCCCAGGAAAGTGATCGCGTGACCGTGCAGCGGTTCGCAGTTTATTGCAACAGAAGCAGAAAGCCGGCACCTAGTCTCACTGTTCTCAGCCTGCTTTCCCATTCCTGCAGCTGGGTCATTAGGTAGCTCTATTATTAAATTTTTGAAGTCTGGGAACTCTGCCACAACCAGGCACCACCCATTCTTCATGGGACCTTGGGGATCCTGGGACCACTCTGTCACAT
>NW_027909627.1:0-233 GCF_054177405.1 Leptonychotes weddellii
TTTTTTTAAGATTTTATTTATTTATTTGACAGATACAGCGAAGAGAGGGAACACAAGCAGGGGGAGCAGGAGCGGGAGTGGGAGCGGGAGCAGGAGAGGGAGAAGCAGGCTTCCCGATGAGCAGGGAGCCTGCTTCGGGGCTCGATCCCCTGGGATCATGATCTGAGCCGAAGGCAGTCGCTTAACCAACTGAGCCACCCAGGTGCCCAAGGCTTCTTGACTTTTGACCTGGA
>NW_027909628.1:0-233 GCF_054177405.1 Leptonychotes weddellii
ACACAGCCAGACCCCGCACATGTTGTAGAGATAAACAGGTGACTCAGGGGAGTGCTTCAGAGAGTCTGTTCTCTCAAGCAGAGAGCTTTGGGGGATAAGGTACAGCAACCACCAGACTGCTGTCCTCCCCAGAGGGATCAGGGTCCTCTCAGGGAGTGACAGGCTTTCCATAGTTGTAGCTGAAGGAGATACAGAAAGGACTTGGTTTGCGCCCACCGTGTTGATCAGGAACA
>NW_027909629.1:0-233 GCF_054177405.1 Leptonychotes weddellii
AGGGTCGTGAGATCAAGCCCCACATGGGACTCCATGCTCAGCATAGAGTCTCCCTAAGATTCTTTCCTTCACTCCCCCTTTGCTCCTGCCCCCCAAATAAAATAAATAAATAAAATCTTTAAAAAGAATGCATATGATGTGCAAGGGCAACATGGAAAAATTCTACTACACTGATGCCGGGGGGAGAAAAAAAAAACATAAAATGTTATACTTTTGATTACAACAACTAGTAA
>NW_027909630.1:0-233 GCF_054177405.1 Leptonychotes weddellii
CTTCATCGTATTTATCCTTATTTTTGTATATATATATTTTTCTTTCTTTAAAATTTTAGGAGGCAGTTTCTTCTAACAGATGAAAATACAACCAAAATTTAGTGTGTGGCTCTGTTCTGTTCACCAGCTTGACCATATTCTTTTTGTTTTCTTTCTTCCCCTCCCTACCCCCCCACACCAGTTTTGGGGTCTCTTCTGATTTGTTTAGTGTATATATTTCTGGCGTCATTGTT
>NW_027909631.1:0-233 GCF_054177405.1 Leptonychotes weddellii
ACAATGCAGATCCCCAGGATCCGTCCCTGTTGGTTTTTTGAGGTCTTGGGTCCAGGGAGATGCACGTTTAACTACGCAGCTCAGATGACTCCTGCTGTTGGTGTTGGGACTACTTTAAGAATCTTGCACCAGCAAATTGCTGGTACCAGTTACCTGGGAAACTTTGCAGCCTGCTAAGCCTAGCTACCCCCAGCACCCACGGCTGGTTGTGTTTGGTTGGAGTCAGGGTGCTG
>NW_027909632.1:0-233 GCF_054177405.1 Leptonychotes weddellii
CCTGGGTGGCTCAGTTGGTTAAGCGACTGCCTTCGGCTCAGGTCATGATCCTGGAGTCCCGGGATCGAGTCCCGCATCGGGCTCCCTGCTCGGCAGGGAGTCTGCTTCTCCCTCTGACCCTCCTCCCTCTCATGCTCTCTGTCTCTCATTCTCTCTCTCTCAAATAAATAAATAAAATCTTTAAAAAAAAAAAAAACAAGTAGACATCATGTAACCCCATTATAGTAGTAAAC
>NW_027909633.1:0-233 GCF_054177405.1 Leptonychotes weddellii
GATGGCTATTAAAGAGGGCATGTATTGAATGGAGAAAAAAAAAAAAAAGAATAGTTTTTCAACAAATGGAGCTGGGACAAATGGATATCCACATGCGAAAGAATGAAGTCAAATCCCTACCTCACATCACATACACAAATTAACTCAAAATGGATCAGAGACCTAAATGCAAGAACTACAACTAAAACTCTCAGGAAAAAAAACAGGGATTAATCTTCGTGACCTTATTGGCA
>NW_027909634.1:0-233 GCF_054177405.1 Leptonychotes weddellii
GGCAGAGGAGGAAGATTTCTGAAGAGCACTGTAGTGCAGCCTTTCAGAACAGCCGAGAAGCACTCTGCAGTCATGAGGTAAATATTCTCCCGCCCTGATTGTGTTGAAAATGTCCAATCAATCTTGCTGTGGAATGCAAATCCCACACAGCCGTGCTCCGTAAACACAAGCGCCTGGTTGTTTTGCCTTACTGTCTGTCAGTAGCCTTGCCGTGATCTCTCTGTAGGTCGTGT
>NW_027909635.1:0-1449 GCF_054177405.1 Leptonychotes weddellii
ACATATATGAATTTTATATGGTTACACTCATAATCCAGACATAATTTTATATTATGCTTTTTTAAATAGATGTTATATCTGAAGCACTCTCTCATGTTGTTTCAGTTATTTCCTTATTATATGTTTAGATCATTTCTGAAGTTCTACTATTCTAGAGAAGTCTGAAGAACATATCTTCACAGCTTACCTTTTCTTTCTCCCTTTTTTTAAAATCTATTCTTTAGGCTATGTTCTTAAGAGTAGGATTACTAAGGAGAAAATTAGCTTTTTCTGGCTCTTGATTTATCATGCATCTTCCTTTACAAAAGGCTTACCACTCCATACCAGTGGAAAATCCAACCTTTTTGGAAACCACAAAAGCTTAGTTTTACTTAGAGCAACAAATACTTTTTTAGGTCCATAAATAAATAAAGTATATAGCATATTGTAAAAGGAAGTTCCTTGCATTTCAGAGATTTAAAAGTTATTTTTCTTAGCTTTATTTGTAATAGCCAAATCAGAAAGCAACCCAGATTTTAGGAGGCCAATAGATAAATAAATTGTGGTATATCCATACAATGGAATACTGTTTAGGAATGAAAAGGAAGTAATCACTGATACATGTGGCAACATGGACAAATCACAAAATAATTATGTTGAGTGAAAGAAGCCAGATGAAAAAGAGCACACACTTCATGATTCTGTTATATAAAACTCTATAAATGCAAACTATCAATGGTGACAAAAAGTGAATCAGTGGTTGCCTGGGGACATGAGGTGGAGATGGGGAGGGGCAAGAAGAAGAATTAAAGAGGAGCACAGGGGAACTTTTGAGGGTGAGGATAAAATACTATCTTGATTGTTTCCTGGGGATATACGTATGTCAAAACTTATTAAATTTGTACACTGTAAAAATGTGTAGTTTATTGCATACCTCAATTAAACTGTTTCAAAAAATAAAATTTCTTGCCCGATATTTCTGTTTGAAGATCAAAAGCAAAGGAGGAGCATTAATTGCTATTAACTCATTATTATTATTCAGTATAGTGGGTTTAAGGGACACAAACCCATTATAACACATAATGATAATAAATTAATAGCAATTCATGCCCCTTATTTTGGGTCACCCCCCAAAATATGTTCAGTCATAACCCCCAGTACCTATGAATGTGATGTTATTTGGAAACAGGGACTTGGCAGATGTGACTGAGTTCAGATGAGGGCCTACTGGATTAGGGTGGGCCCTAAATATGATGATTGTGTTTTTATAAAAGGAAAGGATGCACAGACAGATACACAGAGAGAACTCCATGTGTACATGGGGGCAGAGATTGGAGTGATGTAGTTATAAGCCAAGTACCACCAAGGATTTGGGGGAGTTACCAGAAGCTAGAAAGAGACAAGGAAGGATTCTTCCCTAGAGCTTTCAGAGCGTACAAGGTCCTGCTGACACCTTGATTCCAGAGGTCC
>NW_027909636.1:0-233 GCF_054177405.1 Leptonychotes weddellii
CTCAGGTCTCCCCAACAAACACATAGCTTTCTGTTTAGCCAGAGTTGTATGGTAAGCTTATCATAGACCTTCTATGGTTTTCTCATTTACATGATCTTTCTGTTAATGTTCTGACTAGTCAGGCACTCACCTTAACCAGGACTTCAACTTCAGACCCCAACTTTAAATTTTCCCTGTTCATTCCCAACCAAGTCTATCACTTTTATCCACCAAAACCATGGGTTTTCACCTCT
>NW_027909637.1:0-233 GCF_054177405.1 Leptonychotes weddellii
TTTTTTTAAGATTTTATTTATTTATTTGACAGATACAGCGAAGAGAGGGAACACAAGCAGGGGGAGCAGGAGCGGGAGTGGGAGCGGGAGCAGGAGAGGGAGAAGCAGGCTTCCCGATGAGCAGGGAGCCTGCTTCGGGGCTCGATCCCCTGGGATCATGATCTGAGCCGAAGGCAGTCGCTTAACCAACTGAGCCACCTATGTGCCCAAGGCTTCTTGACTTTTGACCTGGA
>NW_027909638.1:0-233 GCF_054177405.1 Leptonychotes weddellii
TCTTTTCATATCTTCTGCCCACTTTTTGACTTGATTATTTGTTTTTTGGGTGTTGAGTTTGAGAAGTTCTTTATAGACCTTGGATACCAGCCCTTTATCTGTAGTGTCATTTGCAAATATCTTCTCCCCCAAATCACTTCTTTAAACAGATATTAGAAGGAAGCTACTGTAACCCTTCATACACCAAACTGGATTGGTTCTACTTCAACAAATCCCTAACTCAATTTAACAGC
>NW_027909639.1:0-233 GCF_054177405.1 Leptonychotes weddellii
AGTATAAACTAAGACAAGATCTGAGGATTTGTAGCTCATTTTTCATGCCATTTTGATTTATACACATTGTTATTGTGTCTCTCTCACCTTCCTCTTTTGTTGTTGGAAGTTTAAATAATTTAAGTGATAAATAATATATAACACTGAAAAAAGAATTGCATAGGACTCCACATACAGACTATGAAAATAACACTCGGAGGCTGTAGGAGGATTGTTTTAATAGTTCTACTGCA
>NW_027909640.1:0-233 GCF_054177405.1 Leptonychotes weddellii
AGTGAAATAAGTCAAGCAGAGAAAGTCAATTATCATATGGTTTCACTTATTTGTGGAACATAAGGAATAGCATGAAGGACATTAGGAGAAGGAAGGGAAAAATGAAGGGGGGGAATCAGAGGGGGAGATGAACCATAAGAGACTATGGGCTCTGAGAAACAAACTGAGGGTTTTAGAGGGGAGGGGGGCTGGGGGATGGGTTAGCCCAGTGATGGGTATTAAGGAGGGCACGT
>NW_027909641.1:0-233 GCF_054177405.1 Leptonychotes weddellii
ATTTCACACATGAAAGTTGTCTATATTCCTCTTTCTAAAGAAATAAAAGGAGAAAATCCAATTAGAGGTTCTGTCATAGAATCTACAGCACAACATTAGTTCACAATACCTGTCACATAAGCACCTTTACATTTCACTGGTGGCCACAGAGATGACAGGGCAAAAATATCCCTTACTCTTCTTGCCCTTTAAAAAAAAAGGAGAGGGTTTTTTAAATTATTATTATTAAAATC
>NW_027909642.1:0-233 GCF_054177405.1 Leptonychotes weddellii
TTGTTGTGTCAAAGGGAGGTGCATATATAGCTTTAACAGAAACTGTCAGTTTTCTCAAGTAATGGAACCATTTTACATTCCATCAGTGTATGAAAGTCACAGCTGTTGTATATCCTCACCAACACTGGGTATTGTCAATCTTTTTATTTATTTATTTATTTATTTTTAAAAAGGTTTTATTTATTTATTTGAGAGAGAGCGTATGCCGTGCACTTTTCACGCTGCGCTTGCGT
>NW_027909643.1:0-233 GCF_054177405.1 Leptonychotes weddellii
AGAGAGAATGAGAGAGAGAGAGCACCTGAGAGGGGATAGGGTCAGAGGACGAAGCAGACCCCTGCCGAGCAGGAAGCCCGATGCGGGACTCGATCCAGGGACTCCAGGATCATGACCTGAGCCGAAGGCAGTCGCTTAACCAACTGAGCCACCCAGGCACCCCCCCTAAATGGAATTTCAAAAGAAGATATTGGAAACAATGTAAAAGGAGTAATATGGAAGAAATAATGCTG
>NW_027909644.1:0-233 GCF_054177405.1 Leptonychotes weddellii
TCCTGAGCTCAGCTCCCCCCGCGAGGGCTCATCACCCCCCCCCAGGTCTCCTCACACCCCAGGCTCTGAGGAGGGGATGGGCTGGTCCCCAGGTAGAGCGGCTGGGGCTAGGGGCTAGAGAGGTGGGCGGGGGAGGTAGTGCAGGGCTGAGACAGAAAAGCCCTGGAAAATCCGAAGAGACCCTGGGTACGCCTTGCCGCGGCGGGCAGGATACAGATGCAAGGCGGGGCCGG
>NW_027909645.1:0-233 GCF_054177405.1 Leptonychotes weddellii
GAGCCACCCAGTGCCCTAAATAAATAAAATCTTAAAAAAAAAAAAAGATTCCAGTATAATTAACATACAGTGTTATATTTGTTTCAGGTGTACAATATTGTGATTTCAACAATTCTACACATCTCAGTGCTCATCAAGATAAGTGTATTCTTAATCATCTACGTATTTCCCCCATTCCCCTACCTCCCCTCTGGTAACCCTCAGTTTGTTCTCCAAAATTAAGAGTCTGTTTT
>NW_027909646.1:0-1449 GCF_054177405.1 Leptonychotes weddellii
AAAAAAAAAAAACATTTAGGAATTAACTTCACTTTGGACATATAAGAGCCATTCAATTTTTCTCAGATTTAGCCATTATAAACCAACACTGGTTGGGAGATAGGTCATGTGACTATGACCCTAATTCTTCTTTTTTTTTTTTTTAGATTTTATTTATTTACTTATTTGAGAGAGAGAGCGTGAGAGTGAGGGGGAAGGAGCAGAGGGAGAGGGACAAGCGGACTCTGTGCTGAGTGTGGAGCCTGATGCAGGGCTTGATCTCACAACCTGAGATCATGACCTGAGCCAACATCAAAAGTAGATGTTCAACAGACTGAGCCATCCAGGTGCCCCACTGTGACCCTAATTCTTGAAATAATATGGAGCCACATTATTTTCACAATTATTTTCAAATGGCAGAAACTTGTTTCATATTAAGTCCTTCATATTCAGAAGCTTTATATTATATATAAAAATATATTTATTATATTATATTATATTATATTACAGTGTCCATGTAATATATGAGTGAGCTGCCCTTGGACACACAGAGTGACCCTGGAGCCTCATCCTCAGCACCCTCCCCCCAAAACATCGCCATGGAACACTGGTTAAAAGCCGGTAATAAATATTATCTGACATATTTGACCTCCTATTCATGGGACTTTAAAACTACACTGAGATTAAACTTCATGAAAAGGTCAGATGTACCATCAGTCCCATTTACCTTCACAGTTGGTTTTTTTTTTTAAGATTTTATTTATTTATTTGAGAGAGAGAATGAGATAGAGAGAGCATGAGAGTGGGGAGGGTCAGAGGGAGAAGCAGACTCCCTGCCGAGCAGGGAGCCCCATGCGGGACTCGATCCCGGGACTCCAGGATCATGACCTGAGCCGAAGGCAGTTGCTTAACCGACTGAGCCACCCAGGCGCCCCCACCTTCACAGTTTTATAGTGAAGGCAAAGCCAACAGTTTCTAGAGCTTTATTTCCAATCGTAACAATGTGCTCTTTTCCATCATCTTCTGGTGCATCTTGCTTTATTTACTTTTTTTAAGTGATCTCTACATTCAACCCATGACCCTGAGATCAAGCATTATAGGCTCTACCAACTGAGCCAGCCAGGTGTCCCTTCTGGTGCATTTTATAATACACAGTGCTTGCGAGTGGCAAGTCTATGGGACGCCTGGGTGACTCAGTTGGTTGAGTGTCTGACTTCGGCTCAGGTCACGATCCCAGGGTCCTGGGATTGAGTCCCACATCGGGCTCCTTCCTCAGCAGGGAGCCTGCTTCTCCCTCTGCTTGCCCTCACGCTCTTGCACACACTCCTTCTCTCTCTGACAAATAAAATCTTTTAAAAAAATAATTAAAAAAAAAAGGAGTGGCAAATCTACCACAAAACTTACCCTGTTTGCACAGATAAAAGATTCTACATGGTGCCTGGCTGGCTCAGTCAATAGAATATGTGACTC
>NW_027909647.1:0-233 GCF_054177405.1 Leptonychotes weddellii
TTGTCACTCTGCTGCTCGGGAGCTGACTCCTCTTCTCAAGTCTCCCTGACTGGCTTCAGCAGTGACATCAGGTTTTCTGAATCACTTCCTCAAGCCCTACCCTTTGGGCATTTTACAAGTACCGCCTGGAGAAACCCATTCATCTCTGGACTTCTCTTGAAGCTCCAACCATCTCTCCTCTAGCAGCTGTTTTGTCAATACAAGTCTATTCATTTTACTGCCTTGCCTGAGAT
>NW_027909648.1:0-233 GCF_054177405.1 Leptonychotes weddellii
GGTGACTAACATAACATAATAAAATAAAATTTTTAAAAAATAATAAAATAAAATAAAAAAGGACTGAAATCACATGAAGTAACTTTTCTAACCACAATGGTATGAAACTGGAAATCAATTATGAGAAAAAAACTGGAAAAAACCATAGCAATGTGGAGATTATACATGATACTGACCAACCAATGGGTTATCAAAGAAAGCAAAGGAGAAATTTAAAAAGAAAATTAGAGACA
>NW_027909649.1:0-233 GCF_054177405.1 Leptonychotes weddellii
CCCCCCCCCCCCCCCCCCCCCCCCCCCCCCCGCGATTGGTTAGCCTGGTGATGGGTATTAAGGAGGGCACGTACTGCATGGAGCACTGGGTGTTATACGAAAAGAATGGATCATGGATCACCACATCAAAAGCCAATGATGTATTGTATGGTGACTAACATAACAAAATTAAAAAAAAAAAGATCATATAAGTAATATTCACTAAAAGCCCATTATGGGGCAGATACTCTTTT
>NW_027909650.1:0-233 GCF_054177405.1 Leptonychotes weddellii
GGTTAGCCTGGTGATGGGTATTAAAGAGGGCACCTTCTGCATGGAGCACTGGGTGTTATACACAAACAATGAATCATGGAACACTACATCAAAAACTAATGATGTAATATATGGTGATTAACATAACAATAAAAAATTAAAAATAAAATAAAATAAAAACTGACAACACGAAGTGCTAGAGAGAAATAATAACTGAAACACTCATACATTGCTGATAGGAATATATAATGTTA
>NW_027909651.1:0-233 GCF_054177405.1 Leptonychotes weddellii
TTGTCACTCTGCTGCTCGGGAGCTGACTCCTCTCCTCAAGTCTCCCTGACTGGCTTCAGCAGTGACATCAGGTTTTCTGAATCACTTCCTCAAGCCCTACCCTTTGGGCATTTTACAAGTACCGCCTGGAGAAACCCATTCATCTCTGGACTTCTCTTGAAGCTCCAACCATCTCTCCTCTAGCAGCTGTTTTGTCAATGCAAGTCTATTCATTTTACTGCCTTGCCTGAGAT
>NW_027909652.1:0-233 GCF_054177405.1 Leptonychotes weddellii
TTGTTGTGTCAAAGGGAGGTGCATATATAGCTTCAACAGAAACTGTCAGTTTTCTCAAGTAATGGAACCATTTTACATTCCATCAGTGTATGAAAGTCACAGCTGTTGTATATCCTCACCAACACTGGGTATTGTCAATCTTTTTATTTATTTATTTATTTATTTTTAAAAAGGTTTTATTTATTTATTTGAGAGAGAGTATGCCGTGCACTTTTCACGCTGCGCTTGCGTCT
>NW_027909653.1:0-233 GCF_054177405.1 Leptonychotes weddellii
GGGGAGGTGTAGCTTATTCTCTTAGCTTCTTATCACACCTATAATATTGCAACTTTCCCATTTATTGATTCAATTTCTCCAGGCTGCACCTCTCTCGAGACTCATAATACTAAGTTCCCTGCAGCGCTGAGTTGGAAGCTGATTGATATCACACTGAATGACTTAACCCCTTAAACAGACTAACTTCCTTTTGTGTTGAGCATCAGCCAATTATACTGACCTAAACCTTGAAT
>NW_027909654.1:0-233 GCF_054177405.1 Leptonychotes weddellii
GAGATGATGAATAACCGGGTAGACGAGAAGTCCCTGAGGAAGAAGCAGCTCATTTTGATTTTAGCAAAGGGAAGGGCCACTTGGGGCAGAGCAGCCCTGAGCTCATTCACTTAACAAATGGGAGCACCTACTGCGTGCAAAGCTGCAGATACCAAACAACTATGCCATTAATTCTTTTTTTTTTAAAGATTTTTTTTTTAAAGATTTTATTTATTTATTTGAGAGAGAGAGAA
>NW_027909655.1:0-233 GCF_054177405.1 Leptonychotes weddellii
ACGTGGATTTAAAATTGTCAGAAACCTTTCCTGGCAATGTTTTTTACAAACGGAATTTTGGGAACTACCTACATTATGCACCAAGTGTTTACATTTAAGTAGAGTTCCCTGTTTCTCTCCCTTCTCCTTCCCACTTCCTTCTCTCCCTGTCTGTCACGTTTCTCTTCCCCATCACTTTCTCTTTCAGTTCTTACTGTAATAATATAAAAAATAATTTCTACATTATGTTTTAT
>NW_027909656.1:0-233 GCF_054177405.1 Leptonychotes weddellii
CCAGAATTGATGGCTACTTATTTTTTTTTTAATTTCAATTCTTAATCTTGAATTGAATCATATATTGTTGCTTCCTTCTAAGGGCAAAAACGTATGTAGCATAAAAAATATTTTTTAAAAATTTTTGGTACTTGATTCCTGTGTTCAGGATTAGCTTCTCCCTAAAATAAGTTTGTCAATCTGGGCATTACCAGAATCAGAGTACACTGAATATTCTTCTAATTTACTGTGTC
>NW_027909657.1:0-233 GCF_054177405.1 Leptonychotes weddellii
ACGTGGATTTAAAATTGTCAGAAACCTTTCCTGTCAATGTTTTTTACAAACGGAATTTTGGGAACTACCTACATTATGCACCAAGTGTTTACATTTAAGTAGAGTTCCCTGTTTCTCTCCCTTCTCCTTCCCACTTCCTTCTCTCCCTGTCTGTCACGTTTCTCTTCCCCATCACTTTCTCTTTCAGTTCTTACTGTAATAATATAAAAAATAATTTCTACATTATGTTTTAT
>NW_027909658.1:0-233 GCF_054177405.1 Leptonychotes weddellii
GTACCAATGACATAAATCTATAAAAGCAACATGAAGTTTCTTCCTGTTTTTCTATCACTTTATTAATACACCCACAAAGAGCTGGAGTCACAAACACACACACGCAGCTGAGTTTCAGCAAATTTGGAGGACATTTTGGGGGACAGTCAACATAAGGAATAAGAAGTCAACATGGAAGGACTTTGGGAAACTCTAGAAGGTACCTTACAAAGATAAGCAGTCATCCTCCAAGG
>NW_027909659.1:0-233 GCF_054177405.1 Leptonychotes weddellii
ATGGTAACTCAGTGATGCACAAAGCCAGCAATCACTGGGTCCAATCTGAATTCCGCACCAGCATATTTTTTTTGTGTGTGATTTACCTCCTTGCTGCAGACTGCTGTCAGCATACGCTCTGCACCTCGCACAGAGACAGGGACCGTCCCTCCTCTTTCTCAGCCCACTGCCGTCCTACTCATCCTTTGAGCCCCAGTGCCGACGCCACGATCTCTGAAAAATTTCATGTAGCC
>NW_027909660.1:0-233 GCF_054177405.1 Leptonychotes weddellii
GTTGATCACCATACATTAGATCATTAGTTTTTGATGTAGTGTTCCATGATTCATTGTTTGTGCATAACACCCAGTGCTCCATGCAGAATGTGCCCTCTTTAATACCTGTCACCAGGCTAACCCATCCTCCCACCCCCCTCCCCTCTAGAACCCTCTGTTTGTTTTTCAGAGTCCATCGTCTCTCATGGTTCGTCTCCACCTCCGATTTTCCCCCCTTCATTCTTCCCCTCCTG
>NW_027909661.1:0-233 GCF_054177405.1 Leptonychotes weddellii
CTGCATTCTTTCTGTGACCCTAACGTTCAGATACTGTATGGTCAATGATAACCCTGGACAAGAAGGTACAAGTGTGGTAGTGAAAGAGGTCGTAGACATCTGGTTTTTTGTTTCAGCACTGAACAGTCATGAGTCTGTCCAGAAGACTACCTCAGGTGCTCTCTAGGACACTCACCCCGTTTTTGAGTCCCAGTCTCAAATGGAGTTGCCTTCCCTCCAAAACCCTATTGTAA
>NW_027909662.1:0-233 GCF_054177405.1 Leptonychotes weddellii
ATTTCACACATGAAAGTTGTCTATATTCCTCTTCCTAAAGAAATAAAAGGAGAAAATCCAATTAGAGGTTCTGTCATAGAATCTACAGCACAACATTAGTTCACAATACCTGTCACATAAGCACCTTTACATTTCACTGGTGGCCACAGAGATGACAGGGCAAAAATATCCCTTACTCTTCTTGCCCTTTAAAAAAAAAAGGAGAGGGTTTTTTAATTATTATTATTAAAATC
>NW_027909663.1:0-233 GCF_054177405.1 Leptonychotes weddellii
TGGTACAGTGTTATCAAGCTTTTCAGGACCTCTGCCCGTCTCCTGGATGAAGGGGGTGTCCTCATGTTCTCTTAATTTACCATTTTCTTGTTATCTGTGAGGTTGGGCATCTATTAATGTGTTTAAGAATCATTGTAGTTCCTTTCATGTGAACTTTCTGTTAATAGTCTTTGCCCATTTCTCTAATCGATTACAAGCTATTTTTTTAAAATTGATTTGTAAGAGTATATTTT
>NW_027909664.1:0-233 GCF_054177405.1 Leptonychotes weddellii
TTCTGCTCGGGCCATGATCCTGGGGTCCTGGGACTGAGTCCCACTTCGGGCTCCTTGCTCAGCAGGGACCCTGCTTCTCCCTCTGCCTGCCACTCCCCCTGCTTGTACTCTCTTCTCTCTGTGACAAATAAAATCTTAAAAGAAAAAGAGGGGCACCTGGGTGGCTCAGTCAGTTAAGCGGCTGCCTCCAGCTCAGGTCGTGGTCCCAGGGTCCTGGGATCAAGCCCCACATC
>NW_027909665.1:0-233 GCF_054177405.1 Leptonychotes weddellii
CAACTTGCACTGTCCTTAGGCCCCAGCTTCCTCCCTCGGCCTGGGAGCCCAGTGGCCACAGTTTACCCTCAGGGAAGAGGCGGGAAGAATCTGCTCTGAGGAGTGAGCCTGTTCACCCAGATGACAGTGATGACAGGCTGCCCGACCTGACAGTGGGGCCCTCAGCATGTGAGTGCCCACTCTTAGTGTGAGCGGCTAGAGAAACTCACTCAGCCTGAGCTCAGGAGAAGCAG
>NW_027909666.1:0-233 GCF_054177405.1 Leptonychotes weddellii
TAAAGACTTCACCAAAAAACTATTAGAATTGATAAATGAACTCAATAAAGTCACAGAATATAAAATCAATGTACAGAAATCCGTGGCATTTGTATACACTAATAATGAAGCAGCAGAAAGAGAAATTAATAATCCCGTTTACAATTGCACCAAAATAATAAAATACCTAAGAATATATTTAACCAAGGAGGTGAAAGACCTGTCCTCTGAAAACTATAAAACACTGATGAAAG
>NW_027909667.1:0-1448 GCF_054177405.1 Leptonychotes weddellii
TCTTTTCTTTTGGATTCCCCTTCACAAAACTTCTATAGTTTTCTTTTAGATTTTGTCCTAAATTGTCCCACTCTAAATAACCAGTCTCATTTTAGGACAAAATTATTTTCTTTCCTGTCAACAAAATGTATTCTCATTCCTTATCCCTTCCTTACGTATCTCCTTCCTTCTTACATACCAAGTTGCTTTCTTTATCATTTTCCAGAAGTTTCAATCATATTAATCAGGATTTTTATTCTTAGGATTCTTAGTCTCCAGTGAAAAATAACTAGTAACAAATTGTGAATTATTACACTAGAATTCTTTATATTGGAAAATTTATGAATACATTTCATAATATCTCAAAATGTCTTTATTTTCATAGAACAATCCTCCAGTAAGGCACAAAGCATGTTCGCCAACAGATCCAAGTATCTTTAATGTCTCTGTAATAAGAAGACAAAAGGAAAATAAGTCAGTCAGAGAAAGACAAATACCATATGATTTCACTCATATGTGGAATTTTAAGAAACAAAACAAATGAGCAAAGTTAAAAAAGAGAGAGAGAGACAGCCAAGAAACAGACTCCTAACTGTAGAGAACAAAGTGATGGTTACCAGAGGGGAGGTTGGGGCGGGGGAGAGGGTTAAATACATGATGGGGATTAAGGAGTACACCTGTGATGAGCACCGGGTGTTATATGGAAGTGCTGAATCACTATATTGTATACCTGAGACTAATACTAATTGCACGTTAACTGGAATTTAAATAAAAACTTTAGTATTTTATTTTTTTTATTTGAAAAGTACTTAGATATCCAATGATTTAACTTCAAGTTTTAGGTTACCAGTGATTTTTGGAAGCTATTTAAACATACATCTATAAACCTTTTTACTTATTTAACTTATTTGTTCTTAACAATTACCCATAAAAATTTCATGAGACAGACAAAATCATTATTTTTTAAATTTATTTATTTATTTATTTTTAGAGAGGGAGGTAGGGGAGGCAGAGGGAGAGGGAGAGAGAATCTTAAGGAGGTTCCATGCCCAGTGTGGAGCCTGACACAGGGTTCAGTCTCACCCTGAAATTGTGATGTGACCGAAAATCAAGAGTTGGGTGCTTAACCAACTGTGACCAGGTGCCCCTCAACCATTATTTTAATTCCCCTCTGCTGACAGGTCGCAAGAGAGATAACATGAATTTAACTAATAAATTCAGGTAGAACAAAAGTTGGTTATCTGTATTATATTTGAAGTTGATAACACTAAAGAGAAGTTGATTTTAATCAAATCAACAACCTTAAATTAGCTTTAATATCGAATATGTTGTACCTGTATCCACTAAAAAAATCAACCTGTTCCCCACTGGTCCATTTTATTTGGGGCTCCCGTGGGGAGGTCTGAAGAGGGTGGTTGAAGTCCAGGGGAGCCCTTGGGCTCCTCCATGTTGACTTGGGAGGTGCTTCA
>NW_027909668.1:0-233 GCF_054177405.1 Leptonychotes weddellii
AGAAACAAAACAGAGGATCATAGGGGAAGAGAGGAAAAAAAAAAACAAGATGAAATCAGAGAGGGAGACAAACCATAAGAAACTCTTAACTCTAGGAAACAAACTGAGGGTTGCTGAAGGGGAGGGAGGTGGGGTGATGGGGTAACTGGGTGATGGATATTAAGGAGGGCATGTGATGTAGTGAGCACTGGGTATTATATAAGACTGATGCATCACTGACTTCTACCTCTGAA
>NW_027909669.1:0-233 GCF_054177405.1 Leptonychotes weddellii
GCAAAATGCTACTTATGTTTCAGGTATTTCCTTGAAACTCTTGAAACCTAACTCCTAGTAGGTTGTCCCAAAGCCTGACCCTTGTGCCCCATGTCCCCAGCTGTGTGGTTAGAGAGAATTGGCTGGACACACTGGAACCATAAATTTCCTTAAGTCTCCCTTACTGTACTGTCATTATCTGAAACATATGCAGACATGGCCTCCCAGCCAAACTGTCCCGTTTACACCATTCC
>NW_027909670.1:0-233 GCF_054177405.1 Leptonychotes weddellii
GCCGCTCTCAAATAGGACATTCCAGGCAAAACCTTGGTAAAATAACCAATGTTTCCACGATGTCCACTTACAAGAAGAACAGATTCCTGTTGAGCTTATGCAAATGCTTACGATTGCCATGGAAGAAAGACTACTTACTGAGACCTTTTGAGTTTGAGGGCTCAAGGAGAGAGAAAAGATAAATGCTTTCATTTGCTTATAAATGAATATTTTACCCCATTTCTGTAAGTCAT
>NW_027909671.1:0-233 GCF_054177405.1 Leptonychotes weddellii
AGGATGGGAACTCAGTGAAGGCATTCTGCTGACGGGCTTCCTCCCCTCTCCTGTGCACACCCAGGGGCTGCAGGGTTGGGGGGGTCCTTGTCTCCTCCCTCAGTGCCCCCCATCCCACCACGTGCTGCTCACTCCACCTCTGCAGCCTCCTGGGTCTCTCTGCTCTTTCCTATGCCCCTCCAGAGCCCATGCAGGCCCTCGAGTCCCTCTCCCCAGTGGGTGCCAGGGCTCCC
>NW_027909672.1:0-233 GCF_054177405.1 Leptonychotes weddellii
AATAATTAATGACCACACATTTTCAGTATTTGATGATCAGACATCTAAGCATGAGTCCATTCGTTGTATGCCCTCAACCTTCCCAAAATACCCCCATGAGGCATTTGATTCTGCCGAGTGCGCCGTCCCTAACGCTCACTTTCCCCTGCGCTTCACAGCTGATCAGAGAACACTGTGTTCTGACTTTATAATGAAATGTAGATTTCCTGTTTCAAAAGGTTTAATGGGAGAGC
>NW_027909673.1:0-233 GCF_054177405.1 Leptonychotes weddellii
TTTTTTTAAAGATTTTATTTATTTATTTGAGACAGAGAGAATGAGAGAGACAGAGAGCACATGACAGGGGGAAGGGTCAGAGGGAGAAGCAGGCTCCCTGCCGAGCAGGGAGCCCGATGCGGGACTCGATCCCGGGACTCCAGGATCACGACCTGAGCCGAAGGCAGTCGCTTAACCAACTGAGCCACCCAGGCGCCCGGTCCTTTATCCTTTTTATGTGTCTCCTTTTATGT
>NW_027909674.1:0-233 GCF_054177405.1 Leptonychotes weddellii
AGGAAAGGGAGGGAGGTCTCCCAGAAATGCGAGCCTGGTATCTGCCCGGGGGGCATGCCGCACATCATGTCCCCCACAGCAATAAACGTGATTGGATCTCCCTGTATTTCTAGAATCCCAGAGACAAAAGCTCTTCATCTGTTTCAGAAAGGTTACATGCACAGGGAAGGGAAAAAGTGTCCAGAAATGAGAATACCATTTTATTTTCATACTCTCCATTTGACTTTTAAGAA
>NW_027909675.1:0-233 GCF_054177405.1 Leptonychotes weddellii
AATCTGGCCTTTCCCACTATAGTTGTCTTTTAGCGCTACAGCTCCTTTCAAAGCTTCCTTTCTTAGTTTAAGAGAATACAGGTATTTCCTCCTAGTCAAAAGATGTAGGAAATAATAAAATCATAGCTAGTATTAGTGCTTAGTGCAGAGGGTTAGGTACTCTGCAAAGTGATTTATACCTACTATTTCAGTTCATCCTTATTTTTTTTTTTTAAAGATTTTATTTATTTATT
>NW_027909676.1:0-233 GCF_054177405.1 Leptonychotes weddellii
GGCTGGACCCAGGGCGGACATCCATTAGCCCAGTAGGTACAGTGCCTACTGTCTGCCCTACTTTAGGGACCCATGAGAAAATCTCCATTCCTTTTAAAATCAGAAGAAAGAAAAATAAACTTTTTAGTTGAAGAAAATGTTTTAATACAATGTTCACATATCTGTCTTTATACCAATGTAGTCATAAAATGTAATTTTAAAAAGTTTGTGAAGGAGGGGGGCGGAGCAAGATG
>NW_027909677.1:0-233 GCF_054177405.1 Leptonychotes weddellii
TTTTATTGAACAATGTAGTGACACAAGTTTGAATAAGTCAAATATCAGGGATTTATACTTTGGGAACATAATGTAAAATCTAGTTGGGAAGAATCTTTTTGGACACTAACAACTCACTGAGCTGCAACAGGTCAACACGTCTGTTAGAGGAAGCGTCAAAATTAGCAAGAGTCAAATTTCAAACACACACACACACACAAATGTATTAATGTCTACTTTTCTTGTCTGAGTGG
>NW_027909678.1:0-1448 GCF_054177405.1 Leptonychotes weddellii
GAAATAATAAAGATCAGAGCAGAAATCAATGAAATAGAAACTAAAAGAACAGTAGAACAGATAAACGAAACTAGGAGGTGGTTCTTTGAAAGAATTAACAAGATTGATAAACCCCTGGCCAGACTTATCAAAAAGAAAAGAGAAATGACCCAAATCAACAAAATCATGAATGAAAGAGGAGAGATCACAACCAACACCAAAGAAATACAAACAATTATAAGAACATATTATGAGCAACTCTATGCCAGCAAATTAGATAACCTGGAAGAAATGGATGCATTCCTAGAGATGTATAAATTACCAAAACTGAACCAGGAAGAAATAGAAAACCTGAGCAAACCTATAACCATTAAGGAAATTGAAGCAGTAATCAAAAATCTCCCAAAAAACAAGAGCCCAGGGCCAGATGGCTTCCCAGGGGAATTCTACCAAATTTAAAGAATTAATACCTATTCTTCTGAAACTGTTCCAAAAAATAGAAATGGAAGGAAAATTTCCAAACTCGTTTTATGAGGCCACAATTATCTTCATCCCAAAACCAGACAAAGACCCCATCAAAAAGGAGAATTACAGACCAACATCCTTGATGAACATGGATGCAAAAATTCTCACCAGAAACAAGCCAATAGGATCCAACAGTACATTAAAAGGATTATTCACCACGACCAAGTGGAATTTATTCCTGCACTGCAAGGTTGGTTCAATATTGGCAAATCAATCAATGTGATACAATACATTAATAAAAGAAAGAACAAGAACCATATGATCCTCTCAGTAGATGCAGAAAAAGCATTTGACAAAGTACAGCATCCTTTCTTGATCAAAACTCTTCAGAGTATAGGGGTAGAGGGTACATACCTCAATATCATAAAAGCCATCTATGAAAAACCCACAGCGAATATCATTTTCAATGGGGAAAAGCTGAGACCTTTCCCCCTAAGGTCAGGAACACAGCAGGGATGTCCACTATCACCACTGCTATTCAACATATTATTAGAAGTCCTAGCCACAGCAATCCGACAACAAAAAGAAATAAAAGGCATCTGAATTGGCAAAGAAGAAGTCAAACTCTCACTCTTTGCAGATGATATGATACTTTATGTGGAAAACCCAAAAGACTCCACTCCAGAACTGCTAGAACTCATACAGGAATTCAGTAAAGTGGCAGGATATAAAATCAATGCCCAGAAATCAGTGGCATTCCTATACACCAACAAGACAGAAGAAAGAGAATCTAAGGAGTCGATCCCATTTACAATTGCACCCAAAACCATAAGATACCTAGGAATAAATATAACCAAAGAGGCAAAGAATCTGTACTCAGAAAACTATAAAATACTCAGGAAAGAAAATGAGAAAGACACAAAGAAATGGAAAAACGTTCCATGCTCATGGATTGGAAGAACAAATATTGTGAAGATGTCAATGCTACCTAGAGCAATCTACAA
>NW_027909679.1:0-233 GCF_054177405.1 Leptonychotes weddellii
GCTATCTTCTTTTTTTTTTAATTTTAACATACAGTGTATTATGTGTTTCAGAGGTACAGGTCTGTGATTCCACAGTCTTGCACAATACCCAGCGCTCACCATAGCACATACCCTCCCCAATGTCTATGAAGGTTTTGATGGGGAAAAGTTCTGGAATGATGGAACCTTTTAAGAGAACAGGAACTAATGTCAGTAGTGAGGAGAGAAATGGAATGGGGCTTAAGAAGACAGGG
>NW_027909680.1:0-233 GCF_054177405.1 Leptonychotes weddellii
CCCAACCCAGCTGAGCTTTCTGAGACTCCAGGCGCCGTCTGACTTCAACGATCTGAGAGAATTCAAAACCACCTAGCGGAGCTCAGTCAACCCACAGGACCATGAGAGATAACAAAAAACTGCTCAAGCTACCATGTTTTTGTGTGTTTCTTTGCACAGCAATAGATAACCTGAATAATTCATATTGAGAGAGAGAGAGAGTGTGTGTGTGAGAGAGAGAGAGAAGAAAGGGG
>NW_027909681.1:0-233 GCF_054177405.1 Leptonychotes weddellii
CACTTGCTGGGGATGGGCACAGACTTGCAGACCGGGTAGCGGCAGGGAAAGGACTTTAGGGCAGCCCCCCAGGGCGGGAACCTGGAGCGGCGAGGTTGGGCGGGTGAACTGGGAGCAGCTGGTGGTTTTAGAAGCATGAAGGGCAGAGATGTGCCCCGACCTGGAGGCAGGACTGGGAGCGCTGCGGAGGGGTGCACAACGCAGGACGCTGCAGTTTATAGCAGCAGGGACAG
>NW_027909682.1:0-233 GCF_054177405.1 Leptonychotes weddellii
AGGATGGGAACTCAGTGAAGGCATTCTGCTGACAGGCTTCCTCCCCTCTCCTGTGCACACCCAGGGGCTGCAGGGTTGGGGGGGTCCTTGTCTCCTCCCTCAGTGCCCCCCATCCCACCACGTGCTGCTCACTCCACCTCTGCAGCCTCCTGGGTCTCTCTGCTCTTTCCTATGCCCCTCCAGAGCCCATGCAGGCCCTTGAGTCCCTCTCCCCAGTGGGTGCCAGGGCTCCC
>NW_027909683.1:0-233 GCF_054177405.1 Leptonychotes weddellii
GTTTGTCGTCAGCATCGTATCATTGATCTGAGCGCTATTGCTTCGAGAATTATTGATCTGATAGCTATTGCTATGATGACTATCAAGAGACGCTGTTTGTCTGGTCACTGATTGTGCTATTGGAAGTGGCATCTGTTACGGCTCCAAAGTGATACCTTATTCGGTATGATTCTAAATCGACATGCAGAGGACGTTCTTTTTTATAGTTTTGGATAAAAGAGAAGGGCAATGGT
>NW_027909684.1:0-233 GCF_054177405.1 Leptonychotes weddellii
GAGTGTTGTTGGAGTGGGGGGTGGGGTGGGAGGGATGGGGTGACTGGGTGATAGACACTGGGGAGGGTATGTGCTCTGGTAAGCGCTGTGAATTGTGCAAGACTGTTGAATCTCAGATCTGTACCTCTGAAACAAATAATGCCTTTTTCTTTTAAAGAAAAGCCTCCATCAATATCTTTTGAATGATCACATAAATGAATATATGATTACTAATGAAGGTAGAACTATCATCT
>NW_027909685.1:0-233 GCF_054177405.1 Leptonychotes weddellii
TGGAGTTGCCTTCCCTCCAAAACCCTATTGTAAGTGTGCGTACGTGTGCAGTCGTGGCTGAAAAAAAGCATTCCATGGAGTTCCATGATAAGCCCCCAAATATCTGTACCCTGGTACGCAGTCGAGAACTCACCTCTGGTTCATAAGTTGCACATCTTCTGGAGAAGATCTACCATGGCTCCACTAAGGCCAGTGAATATGAGAGGTGGCACCTCCATCCTGTCCATACTGAA
>NW_027909686.1:0-233 GCF_054177405.1 Leptonychotes weddellii
TTTTATTGAACAATGTAGTGACACAAGTTTGAAGAAGTCAAATATCAGGGATTTATACTTTGGGAACATAATGTAAAATCTAGTTGGGAAGAATCTTTTTGGACACTAACAACTCACTGAGCTGCAACAGGTCAACACGTCTGTTAGAGGAAGCGTCAAAATTAGCAAGAGTCAAATTTCAAACACACACACACACACAAATGTATTAATGTCTACTTTTCTTGTCTGAGTGG
>NW_027909687.1:0-233 GCF_054177405.1 Leptonychotes weddellii
AAACAAACTGAGGGTTCTAGAGGGGAGGGGGGTAGGAGGATGGGTTAGCCTGGTGATGGCTATTAAAGAGGGCATGTTCTGCATGGAGCACTGGGTGTTATGCACAAACAATGAATCATGGAACACTACATCAAAAACTAATGATGTAATGTACGGTGATTAACATAACAATAAAAAAATTTTAAAAAATAAAAAAAAGAAGAAGATAGCAGGAGGGCAAGAATGAAGGGGGT
>NW_027909688.1:0-233 GCF_054177405.1 Leptonychotes weddellii
TTTTTTTAAGATTTTATTTATTTATTTGACAGACACAGCGAAGAGAGGGAACACAAGCAGGGGGAGCAGGAGCGGGAGTGGGAGCGGGAGCAGGAGAGGGAGAAGCAGGCTTCCCGATGAGCAGGGAGCCTGCTTCGGGGCTCGATCCCCTGGGATCATGATCTGAGCCGAAGGCAGTCGCTTAACCAACTGAGCCACCTATGTGCCCAAGGCTTCTTGACTTTTGACCTGGA
>NW_027909689.1:0-12856 GCF_054177405.1 Leptonychotes weddellii
GATTGGTTAGCCCGGTGATGGGTATTAAGGACGGCACGTACTGCATGGAGCACTGGGTGTTACACGAAAACAATGGATCGTGGATCACCACATCAAAAACTAATGATGTATTGTATGGTGACTAACATAATAAAAATAAAAATAAATAAATAAATAAGCTCAAAAAACAAACAAACAAACAAAACACACCAAAGATGGAGTAATGGAAAGCAACCAAGCTGAACAGCAAAAAGTGAAAAGAATAATAAAAAATGAGAATATGTCAAGGGAGCTCAGCGATACCATCAAGTGTAATAACATTCACATTATAGGTTTCCCAGGAGAAGAAAGAAAAAGGAAGGCAGAAAATTTATTTGAAGAAATATTAGGTGAAAACTTCCCTAATCTGGAGAATAAAACAGAGATGCAGATCAAGGAGACAGAGAATCCAAAACAAAATCAACACAAGGACGTCCACACCAAGACACATAATAATTAAAATGGCAGAAAAAAAGTGATAGAGAATTTTAAAAGCACCAAAAGAAAAGAAAACAGTTACATATAAGGGAAACTCCATAAAGCTTTCAGGATTTTTCAGCAGAAATTTTGCAGGCCAGAAGAAAGTGGCATAATATATTCAAAGTGCTGAAAGGAAAAAAACCTGCAACCAAGAATACTCCATCCAGTAAGACTATCATCAGAATAGGAGAGATAACAAGTTTCCTAGACAAATAAAAGTTAAAGGAATTCATCACAGCTAAACCAGCCTTATAAGAAACCTTAAGGAAAATTCTTTGACTAGAAAGACAAGGCCATAATGAGAAATAAGAAAATAAGGGAAATAAAATTTCACAGGTAAATACAAACATAGTAAGAGTAGATTAATCACTTATAAAGCCAGTACAGAAGTTAAAACATAAAAGTAGTAAAATCAATTATATCTATAAAAAGCAGTCAAGGGATTCACAAATATAAGAATATAAACTATATACCTAAAACATGGGAGAAGGGGAGTCAAAATTTAGTGCTTTTAGAATGGGTTCAAATTTAAGTGACCATCAACTTAATATAGACTGCTATATGCATAAGATGTTTATATGAGACTAATGGTAACCACAAATCAAAAACCTGTAATATCGATGCAAAAAATAAAGAGAAAAAAATTCAAACATATCACTAAAGAAAGCTAACAAACCACAAGTGAAGAGAACAAGATAAGAAAGGAACAGAGAAGAACTACAAAAATAGCTGTAAAATAAGTAACAAAATGGCAATAAGCACACAGCTATCAATAATTACTTTGAATATAAGCAGACTAAATGTTCCAATCAAAAGACATAGGGTGAATGAGTAAAAAGCAAGATGCATCTATATGCTGCCTAAAAGAGACTCATTTCAGACCTAAAGACACATGCAGACTGAAAGTAAAGGGATGGGAAAACACACTATACAGAAAGAAGCGACAAGAAAGGTGAGGTAGCAATCAATACTCATATCAGACAAAACAGACTTTAAAACAAAGACTGTAACAGAGACAAAGACACTATATAATCATAAAGGGAACAAACCAACAAGATGATATAACAATTGTAAGTATTTAGGCACCCAATAAGGGAGCATCTAAATACATAAGGCAGCTATTAACAGACACAAAAGAAGAAACTGACAGTAATACAATGATAGTATGGGACTTTAATGCCCCACTAACATCACTGAATAGATCATCCAGATAGAAAAATCAACAAGGAAACAGTGGCTTTGAATGACAGTGAACCAGATGGATGTAACAGATATATTCACAACATTCCATCCCAAAACAACAGAATACACATTCAAGGGCACATGGAACATTCTCCAGAGTAGATCACATGTTAGACCACAAAACAAGTCTCAAAAAATTCAGAAAGACTGAAATTATATCATGCAACTTTTCCAACCATAATGGTATGAAAATAGAATTCAGTCACAAGAAAAAAATCTGGAAAGAACACAAATACATGGGGACTGGATAACATGCTACTAAACAATGAATGGGTCAACCAAGAAATCAAAGAGAAAAATTTAAAAATACATGGAAACATAAAAATGAAAACACAATGGTCCAAAATCGTTGGGATTCAGCAAAACCTGTTCTAAGAGGGAAGATTATAGCAGTATGGCCCTACCTCAAGAAATAAGGAAAAGCTCAAATAAACAACCTAACATTACATCTAAAGGAGTTAGAAAAAAAGAACAAAGCCTATAGAAGGAAGGAAATCATAGAGATTAGAGCAGAAACACATGAAAGAAGAGCTGGTTCTTTGAAGAGAGCAACAAAATTGATAAACCTTTAGCAAGATTCATCAATAAAAAAGGAGACGTGACTCAAATCAATCAAATCAGAATGGAAGCGGGAGAGGTAACAACCAACAATACAGAAACACACAGGATTATAATATGAAATAATACATGCCAATAAATTGGACAGCCTAGAAGAAATGAATAAATTCCTAGAAACCTATAACTCTCCAAAACTGAATCAGGAAAAAATACAGAAAATCTGTACAAATTACTAGCAATGAAATTAAATCAGTAATAAAAAAAACTCACAACAAACAGAAGTCCAGGACCAGACAGCTTCACAGGTGAATTCTACCAAACATTTAAAGAAGAGTTAATATCTATCTCCACAAAACTATTCCAAAAAATAGAAGAGGAAGAAAAACTTCCAAATTCACTGTATGAAGCCAACAGTATCCTGATACCAGAACCAGATAAAGACACTACAAAAAAAGAAAACTACAAGTCAATGTCTCTGATGAACACAGATGTAAAAATTCTCAACAAAATACAAGGAAACCAAATCCAACAATACATTAAAAAGATCATTCACCATGATCAAGTGTGATTTACTCTGGGGATGCAAAGATGGTTCAATATTCACAAATCAATCAACATGATACAACATATTAACAAGAGAAAGGATAATGACCATATGATCATTTTTCAATAGATGCAGGAAAAGCATTTGACAAAGTACAACAACCCTTCATGATAAAACTCTTAACAAAGTATGGTTACAGGGAACATACCTCAATATAATAAAGGCCACATATGAAAAACCCACAGTGAACATCACGCTTAATGGTGAAAAACAGGAGAATTTTTCCTCTAAGATCAGCAAGGAGACAAGGATGTCCACTCTCACCACTTTCATTCAGCAAAGTACAGCATATATCAAAACCATAGCAATCAGACAAGAAAAAAGAAGAAAGGCATCCAAAGTGATAAGGAAGAAGTAAAACTTCCACTATTTGCAGATGACCTGATATGATATATAGAAAACCCTAAAGACTCAACCTAATAACTACTAGAACTAATAAAGAAATTTAGTAAAGTCACAGGATACAAAATTAATACCCAGAAATGTGTTGCATTTCTATGTATTAATAATTAAGTAGCAGAAAGAGAAATTAAGAAAACAATCCTATTTATAATTGTACCAAAAAAATACCTAGGAATAAACTTCGCCAAGGAAGTGAAAGACCTGTACTCTGATTAAAAAACAAAACAAAACAAAAAACACTGATGAAAGAAATGGAAGATGACACAAACAAATGGAAAGATATTCTGGGGCACCTGGGTGGCTCAGTCGGTTAAGTGTCTGCCTTCAGCTCGGGTTGTGATCCCAGGGTCCTGGGATCAAGCCCCGCATGGGGCTCCCTGCTTAGCATGAAGTCTGCTTCTCCCTCTCCCACTCCCCCTCCTTGTGTTCCCTCTCTGTCTCTCTGTCACATAAATAAAATTTAAAAAATTAAAAAAAAAAGATATTCCACGCTCATGGATTAGATAAACTAATATTGTTAATATGTCCATACTATCCAAAGCAATCTACAGGTTCAGGGCAATCTCTATCAAAATACCAACATCATTTTTCACAAGGAAACACAAAAGCCAAAGCAAACTAGAAAAAGAAAAACAAAGCTGGAGGTTATCAAAATCTCAGATTTTGAAGTATACTGCAAAGCTGTAGTAATCAAAAACAGTATGGTCCCATCCAAAAATAGACATATAGATCAGCGAAACAGGACAGAGAGCTCAGAAATAAAACCACAATTTTATAGTCAACTAATCTATGACATAACTGGCAAGAATATACAATGGGGAAGAGTCTCTTCAACAAATGGTGTTGGGAAAACTGGACACATACATGCAAAAGAAGAGAACTGGACCATTTTCTGATGCCATACACACAAAAAAATCTCTAAAGAGATTAAAGACTTAAATGTGAGACCTGAAACCATAAAATTCCTAGAAGAAAATATAAGTAGTAACTAGTAGTAATTTTTTAAAGATTTTATTTATTTGCTTGAGAGAGTGAGAGAGCACGAGGGAGAGAGCACAGAGGGAAAGGGAGAAACAGAATCCCTGCTGAGCAGGGAGCCTGATGCAGGGCTCAATCCCAGGTCTCCGAAATCATGACCTGAACCGAAGGCTGATGCTTAATCTGAGCCACCCAGGAGCCCCTAGAAGTAGTAATTTTTTTTAAGTAGCAATTTTAACACCAGCCATAGAAACATTTTTCTATGCATGTCTCCTCTGGTAAGGGAAAAAAATCAAAATTTAACTATCGGGACTACTGCAAAATAACAAACTTTTGCACAGTGAAGGAAACCATCAACAAAACAAAAAGACAACCTACCGAATGGGAGAAGATATTTGAAAATGATATCCCTGATAAAGGGTTAATATCCAAAATATATAAAGAACTTACACAACTCAACAACAAAAAGACCCATAAAAACCAAACAATCCAACTAAAAAATGGGTGGAGGACCCGAATAGACATTTTTCCAAAGAAGACATACAGTTGGCCAATAGACTCATGAAAAGTTGCTCAACATCATGAATCATCAGGGAAATGCAAATCAAATCCACAATGAGATAGCACCTTAAACCTGTCAGAATGGCTAAGATCAAAACACAAAAAATAACAAGTGTTGGCAAGGATGTAGAAAAAACGCCCTGCTTGTGAGAATGCAAATTGGTGCAGCCACTGTGTAAAACAGTATGGAAGTTCCTCAAAAAATTAAGAATAGAATTACCATAAGATCCAGTAATGGCATTACTAGGTATTTACCCAAAGAAAACAAAAACACTAATTTGAAAAGATAGCACCTCTGTTTACTGCAGCATTGTTTGTACTAGTCATGATATGGTAGCAACCCAAGTGTCCAACCATAGAAGAATGGATAAAGGATATTTGGTTATATATACAATGGAATATTACTCAGCCATAAAAAAGAATGAAATATTGCTATTTACAACAACATGGATGGACTTAGAGGGTATAATGTTGAATGAAATAAGTCAGAGAAAGACAAATACCATATGATTTCACTCATATGTGGAATTTATGAAACAACACAAATGAACAAAGAAAAAATGACAAAAATCCAGACTCTCAAATACAGAGAACTGGTGGTTGCCAGAGAGGAGGTGGGTGTAGGGATGGATGAAATAGATAAAAGGGGATTAAGAGTACACTTGATGAGCACTGAGTAATTTATAGAATTGTTGAATCATTACACTATACACCTGAAACTAATATAACACTATATGTTAATTATACTTGAATACAAAAATGAAATTATAAAATATTTTTTCAACAGAAACTTTGAACTTTTTGGTAGATAAAATTAAAAGTATTATTGTTAATAAGTAGAAACTAAAGGGCGCCTGGGACTCAGTTGTTAGGCATCTGCCTTCAGCTTGGGGCATGACCCCGGGGTCCTGGGATCGAGCCCCGTGTCGGGCTCCCTGCTTGGCAGGGTGGCCTGCTTCTCCCTCTCCCACTCCCCCTGCTTGTGTTCCTGCTCTCGCTATCTCTCTCTCTCTGTCAAATAAATAAATAAAATCTTTTAAAAATGTTGAAATTAATATCTTAATTTTATAAGCACATCTAGGGACCTCATTCAGGTTTCAATAATTTTGTGAAATATATTTTTCTACTCACTAGATGGCAATGATATCTCCCCCTTCCACTCCATTAAGACAACCAAAAATATCTACAGATATTGCCAGATGTCCAGTTGGGGGTAAAATCACCTCTGACTGAAAATCACTGAGCAACAATGTTGATTTCAGTATTGTTTTTAAAAACTAAAAATTATAAATAATATAAACATTCCCAAATAGGTGTTGATTAACAAATTATTACAAATTCACAAGGTGGAATACTATTCAATCTTTTAAAACTTAAGTTATAGAAGAATATGTGGTGTTCAGGAAGATCTTTCCCATATATTGTTAAGGGAAACTGTTATATTACAAAACATTATTTTTTATAATTTGTGCGTATGTACTAAAAAAACTTAGTGGACAAATGTAAACAGTAGTTCTCTCTTTATGCGGTGAAATCAGAACTATTTGTTCCGCTTTGTTTATCTATATTTTAAAACATTCTGCAATAATAGTACACTACTCTTAAGAATACAAACAAATATGCTTTATTGTTGCCTTTTGAAACAATAACTTGAAAAATAATTTCCCAAAGATTTGAGAAAGAGCTACTTTGAACTGAAAGAAAATGAAAACACTAATTCAAAAAGATATATGCACCCCTATATTTATTGCAGCACTATTTACAATAGCCAAGATATGGAAGCAACTCAAGCGTCCATTGACAAATAAATGAATAAGGAAGATGTGGGGTGTGTATCTGTGTGTGTGTATACCCATACACAAACATATACATACAGTGCAATATTACTCAGTCATGAAAAAGGATGAGCTCTTGCCATTTGCGACAATGTGGACAGATCTAGAGGGTATTATGGTAAGTGAAGTAAGTCAGACGGAGAAAAGATAAATACCATATGATTTCATTCATATGTGGAATCTAAAAAACAAATGAATAAACAAAGAAAAAGCAGAATCAGACCTATAAATACAGAAAAAAACTGGTGGTTGCCAGAGGGGAGAGGGGTGGGGAGGTGGGCAAAATAGGTGAAGAGGAGTGGGAGATAGAGGCTTCCAGCTAAGGAACAAATAAGTTACGGGATGAAAGATACAACACATGGAATATAGTCAATGGTATTAGAATAGTGCTGTATGGGGACAGATGATAGTATACTTGTGAGCATAGCATGATGTATAGATTTACTTAATCACTCACTATGTTGTACACCTGAAATTAATGTAATACTGTACGTCAACTATACTCAAATAAAAAAAAAGTTACTTTAAGGTAGGATTTCAATTTGCAGATCCAATCAAAACATGTTACCAAGATAGCTGCCCACATTGTCTAATCATAAATTGATCTTAATTGGAAATGATACTCTGGAAGGTAGAGGCTGAATTTTTAATGAACCACATCAGGTCAGGCAAGTTGTCTGCCTTGTTGCCTTCCTGCTTTCTTTCTTTCTTTCCTTCCTTCCTTCCTCCCTCCCTCCCTCCTTCCCTCCCTTCTCCCTTCCTTCCCTCCCGCCTTTTCTTCCTTTTAACAACAAAGTGTTTCATATCTTCCTGTTTCTGAAGGGTGTAAAGCTCAAAAGAATCTTAGTCATTGGGATTTTGCTCTCCCAACAGCCAGAAGTGAAAAGGTTAGCAAAATGAGAACTTAAAAAATTATTAATAGGTCTATTTTACCTTGAACCTGAACACATACTTATAACGTAACACAAGACCATATCTAACATGAGATGTGAATCGTATAATATTCAAGCTAATGTTATTTACAGTAAACTTGCTTGTTTGAAATTCTATTTTTTCCCTGCCTTTCAGACATTTTGCAAAGATTCATTTGTACATTTCCTTTTCTAAATTTTGTAGCAAGATCATAAGAGCAGAATCCATTATTCAACGTTGATTTTATTTAGCAATGACTGGATCTGTGTTTGTTTCAAATGCTCACAATCACTGCTAACTGCATTCTGAGAGCCCTGGTGGGTCTGACTAATCATCTTTACTTCTCAGGCGATCATCTTCTTAGCCTTTATTTGCCATAACTTCCTCAAGGTTTGCTTGAGTAGCACCAACTCCAGCAGCCTCTCAAGATGACTATGGGCTATTTAATTATGAATTGAAAAATTGAGCCTGTTAGCATGAAATAAAGAGCAACAATGCCCTCACTATACCTCCAAGGGACACACAAATCTTTAAATGTTGTGTGGGAGGCCTCCACATAAACACAATATATACTGTTTCAAAAATCATGGCGACCCCTAAAGACATTTAAATCAAACTGCACTAACATCTGGTTTACCATAAATCAAAATTTAGATGCTATGTTTAAAGGGTCATTTGCTGTTTAAAGGAAGAATTTTAACAAAGGAAATAGAGTAATTTTAAAAATTGTGGGTGTCAACTAGAAACACTCCCCTGATAACCTCACCATACATTTATTCTCATGACATATCTTTTCATCCCAGGAGATGCTAACCTATTTTGGATAACTTGTAAATCCCTTTCCTCTGGAGCACTGACAAGATGACTCTCTTGATATTTAGCAAAAAGCTATAGATCTTGGATTGAACTAAAGTAGACTTACTTTACCTTTATCAGCAATGTGCAAACTTCCTATGTTGCGGAAATATCATCAGTGTCAACAGTAACAAGCTTCCCCAGTATTCCAATGGGTCATTTCACAAAGTAAAATAAATTTGAAAAAGAAACAATGCAATTTTTACTCATGATAGACTCAGACTGTGCAGTTTGATTGTTACTGAAATTTACTGCAACAGACTCAACTTTATTTTCTGCCTACTTTTTGAACATGACGTATCTCTAAATGCCTATTCAAAAGTCATAAACTCAGTGCTTAAATATTTTTCTACATTTCACCTTCATCTGTGAGAAGCAACCAGGAGAATCTGTAGAACTAAAACTACCTTGGTTGTTAAGAAGCAGTAACTTGGACACTCTCCTTAGCACAGAGCATTTTAATAGTGCCTGTGACAGTGGTGGCAAGTTAAAGAACAGATGGGCAGGGTGGACAAGAAGGGCCCCACTTTGACAGTGTTATTCCAGGCAGAGACATCTAATGAGTAACAAATAGAAAGGCACAGGACAGCTCTGAAGCTAATTCTTGCCCTAGTGGAAAACCACTTCACAGACATATTTGAAGCTTCTTCAATTTGTCGCTCTTTTTTTCTCATCTTCGGTTCATTTCATTTTCATAGTAAAACAGTCGGGGAACTGAAGACAAAGATAATGAAGGGGAGGAAATGGCATCACAGGTTATAATATGTACACTGTGCTCTTTGAACCCACTTCTCACAACCAGATGGCTTGTTAAACAGTGATTTCCAAAATTAATTGTGTACACATCATCTGGGGATCTTGTTAAAATGTATATTGTCATTATGTCTGGAGTGGGGCCTAAGATTCTGCATTCCTGATTAAGCTCCCTAGTGCTGCTGCTGCTGCTGGCCTGGGGACCACCCCTCAAATAGCAAAGGTGTAAAAGACTTTAACCCATCAGACCCTAAATCCTGTCTAATGTCAAACCATCCAAGTAGAGTTGTCTCCCCCTACATTGAAAATAAATGAACAAAATCATAGGCCAAATAAACCTCACATCAAGGCACATTTAACAGGTCTGCTCTCTCATTTCATTCACAACTCATTTAATCTTAATAAAAATGTCCAGAACTAAGGAATATTACCCCCACTTCCTGGGTGAGGGGACTGAGGAATAAAAGTGTTAAGGAGCCTGTCAAAAGTCACATGCCTGGAAAGGGATGAAGCAACATTTTGCACTGAGGTTTCATTTCTTCTCATCCAGCTCCTGTGAATAGTATTTTATATGAATAAAAAGGCTTTCATACACATGAACACATTTGATCCTCATAATATATGCCTTGTGAGAGAAGTATGAAAGACCTTATTATGCTCATTTTGTAGATGGGGAAAGTAAGGCAGGAAAGATTAAAGAGGATGGCAATGTCCCAGAGCTAATTAGCAACAGAGCTAGAGCTGTCGCTGACTCCTTCTAATCCCCAGTCCTTGTTTCTTTTGTATCCTTATCATGCTACTTGACAGTAAGCAATTTGTAAACTAGAATAAAACAACAACAACAACTAGGAATGTCCTTCAGAAATTTCCAACGGCATTAGCACTATTTATAAACTAAGCCTATTAAATTAACTTCGAAAAAGGAAATACTAGTATGTAGGTTTCATTTCATTTTCAAAGGTCTCAAAATGTAAATTCCCAATGATTGCTCAGTCTTATGTGACATCCCGGGTGAGAGGGTGGCAAGGGGGTACAGATCATACTCTGTTAGCCATAAGAGTCTTTGTAATTACCTTATTTCATTTTCACGCTTTATACTCAAATTTGAATTGCTTTTCTTGATTTTAAAGGTCTATCCTAGGTGGCCGGAAGTAAAACCCATTTCAAGGGAATCTCCTTCATTTTATTTAACAAAAATAGTATTCATTTTGTTCTATAGATACTTAAATTCTGTATCTTCATTCTTTCTCTCAGCTCGCTCTTTTCTATCAGTATTTAAATGTAAGCATCTTCCTCCCATAGTAAAATAAAAGACTCTCCTTTTAACCCATGTGCTGTTACATATACCACTCTATTTCCCTCCTTTTCTCCAAAGACAAATATGCTTTTTTAAAAGTATTTATTTATTTGACAGAGAGAGACACAGCGAGAGAGGGAACACAAGGAGGGGGAGTGGGAGAGGGAGAAGCCGGCCTCCTGCCGAGCAAGAAGCCCGATGCGGGGCTTGATCCCAGGACCCTGGGATCATGACCTGAGCCGAAGGCAGATGCTTAATGACTGAGCCACCCAGGCGCCCCGACAAATATGTTTAAAGATCTGTTTATATACATTATCTCCCCTTCTCTTTGCTATTCCTTAACCTGCTATAGTTCAGATTCTGCCCTCATCACTCCACTGAAACCACTATCCCTAATGTCATCAATTTACCCACATATTGGTTAAGTCCATGGAATCAACTGACTTTCCAGCATTTGATGGGTTTACTGCTCCTTTCCTTTGTGAAATTCACTCCTCCACCCCCAACTTCTGAAGCTGAAGTCGCTACTGAGTTTCTTCTAACTTCCATGTTTGTTTTTTCTCAGCTACCACTACATACAAATTTCTTTTCTAGTGTTCAGTCCTCATTAATTTATTCAGTCCTCAAATATTTATTGAGGCATACTCTGTTCTTTGAGTTATGCTAGGTGCTGGGAATAAAACTGATTAAAAAGCAACTGACATTGGGAATTCCAGTTCAAGATGGCAACATAGAAAGACTCTGAACCCACCTCCTCCGTGGAACATATCATATTACACCTATTAATGAACAATCACTCCTGAAGAAGAACTGAGGGCTGAGTGAACAACTACTAAACAACCAAAGATAGAAGAGCTAGAGAATTGGAGATACAATAACAAAGGGAACCCCCACCCTCTATGCTGCAAAAAGCAAAGAGGAGGGATAATGCTGAGGGTCCAGGAACAGATTCCTTTGACCATGGGTACCAGAAAAAAATGATGTGGTTTAAAAGAACAACTAGCATATAAAAGAGAAAACCACTAGAACTCTGCCAAGCAGCAGAGGAGCTGTGGGAATGCTCTCCAGGTCAGAGGGGCTGGAGAATGACATGGTTTACATATCCACCCCACCTTAAAAGCCTAGACTGGAGCATGGTCCGGACACCATAATGGGTGAGTCTGGTGATCTCAGTGAGTCTGCAACCTCAGCAGGTACAGAAGCCATTGGGACACAGAGAAAAAGCCACAGTTTAAAAAGGCCGAGGGGCTGCAGGAACTTCTCTCCCCCTTAAAAGAGTAACTAGCATATATAGCCACAGCTCTAGTCAGCCAGCCAAAGTCAGCAATCACACACAGTGTACATGGGGAACACCACACACAAGACCATTCCTTCAAGTTTAGGAGAAGTGGTCATTTCACCTAATCCACAGAAACAAACAGAGAGACAAGCAAAATGGGGAGATAGAGAAATATGCTGCAAAAGAAAGAACAAGAAAAAAATTCAGAAAAAAAAAGAATTAAATGAAACAAAAATAACCAATATGCCTGATATAGAATTTAAAGTAATGATCATTAAGATACTCACTGGGCTGGGGGCGCCTGGGTGGCTCAGTCGTTAGGCGTCTGCCTTCGGCTCAGGTCATGATCTCAGGGTCCTGGGATCGAGCCCCACATCAGGCTCCCTGCTCCGTGGGAAGCCTGCTTCTCCCTCTCCCACTCCCCTTGCTTGTGTTCCCTCTCTCGCTGTGTCTCTCTCTGTCAAATAAATAAATAAAATCTACTAAAAAAAAAAAAAAGATACTTACCGGGCTGGAGAAAAGAGTGGAAGAACTCAGTGAGACCTTCAATAAAGAGATAGAAAATATTCAAAGCACCAGAGTCCAAGAATACAAAAACTGAAATAAAAAATTCACCAGAGGTAACCAACAGTAGATTAGAGGATGCAGAAGAATGTATCAGCGATCTGGAAGACAAGCTGAACAGCAAAAAGACAAAAAAAAAAAAAAAATGTGAAAAAAGAGAGAATAGATTAAGAGATCTCCTGGACAACATCAAGCAAATATTTGCACTAAAGGGTCTCAGAAGAGAGAGAAAGGTGTAGAAAATTTATCTGAAGAAATAATAACTGAAAACTTCCCTAACAAAGGGAAGGAAACAGACATCCAAGCCCAAGAAGTACAGACAATTCCAAACAAGATGAACCCAAGGAGGTTCACACCATGGCATATAATAATTAAAATGTCAGAGGTTAAAGATGAAGAGAGAATCTTAAAAACAGCTAGAGAGAAACAAAAAGTTACCTATAATGGAAACCTACTAGGCCATTAGCTGATTTTTCAGCAGGAATTTTGCAGGCCAGAAGAGAGTGGACTGATATATT
>NW_027909690.1:0-1448 GCF_054177405.1 Leptonychotes weddellii
CAGAGTTAGAGCCAGAGTTAATGGGTGCAGGATGGAGGTGGATTTTGCTCCACAGAAGGGGGAATGAAGAGCCTGGCCTTGCCCTAGTCAGAAAGGGCAGTATGAGAGGCACAATGTTCAGCCATAGGCTGGATGAGTAAGTGGCAGAGGGTGGTTGAGGGTGATGGCACATAGACCCTTGAAGTCCACTGCCAAACTTAGAGCCTTTGTTGGCTATTGGGCAAACCCACCAAATTAACTAGTTTATCTCAAGCTTTGCCCATTCATTGTTGAAATCTCAATCCCTAACTCAAAAGACACATTCTTATATATTTTTAGACAAGTAAACTCTTGTAATAGAATCTTAGATATCTCCAAGGTATGTCCTAAGTTGATAGGTGAAGCCAGGTAACTGCAGGCCTTGAGTGGCCTGTGATGATCTGTAAGTGTTTCTCTAGAATCTCTTCACAGACTATAATTAGACTGGAAAGTCACTGGCCCTTACTTCCAGAGCCTTCTGAGAAGACTGTACACTTTCTAGATCAATTTCTGTGGTCTGCTGATGTCAGAGTCAAGCCAGCCAGTGGAACTGCCATGAACTCTCTCCTTTTTCACTTTGGGGAATGGTGGTAGCAGTGGTTATTTGTTACTGTAATCAGAATGTTGAAGAAACAAGGGACAATTTCACTGGTTTTCCCTGTACTTCTTCAACTTTGCTTGTTTCCCCTTGCCCTTGGAGGAAAACTCAGGCCATTGCATATTTCTGGTCAATCTGAGGTATTAAAAAACCCTGCAGTCATTTTTAGTCCAGTCTCAATTTTGTACTTAGAAGGATGAGTCCCATGTAAGAGTCTCTGTGTCCACCCTCTATTCAAAGTTCAGGTTTTTATGTAGGGGGTCTTAGTGAGCAGGAAATTTTCAAACTGGGAGGCAAGGGGGTTGGATGGATTCTCTTCTCTAGGATTCTCCTTCCTCATTTCTGAAACATTTGGCATGGCCCTCCCTGGACCATGGAGAGTGAGGAGAGAAGAGTGATTAAGGAGGTAGGAATAATCATCCTCACCAGGTGCTGCTGGAGGCTGGCAACATGCCCTCTGGGCCTGTGCAATTTGTGCAAAGCTAGTGCCTTTCTCTAGCAAGCTGCTTTGTTCAGAGATTGCTTCTTGTGGAGCAATTCCCTTGGTGCAGGTGCAGTCCATTCCTTCTTAGGGCTCATCACTGACTCTTCCTGTAGGCCCCAGGAGCCCTCAGTTCCTGTGATCTCCCTCTGCCAATGGCAGTTTGCCAAGGCATCCCAACCAAACAGCATCATGGTCTTCTGCAGAGGCAGATGGACCCTACCTGAAGTTTGTTTTAAAATGTTCAAACTGATGGTGCCACACACATACTGAGAGAGTATGGAAAGGTGTGGAGCTCACATAATGGAGGTCTTTGGGCAGCAGGGCAGGCCTCTTGAGTAGCCCCAAGTG
>NW_027909691.1:0-233 GCF_054177405.1 Leptonychotes weddellii
GGCTGGACCCAGGGCGGACATCCATTAGCCCAGGAGGTACAGTGCCTACTGTCTGCCCTACTTTAGGGACCCATGAGAAAATCTCCATTCCTTTTAAAATCAGAAGAAAGAAAAATAAACTTTTTAGTTGAAGAAAATGTTTTAATACAATGTTCACATATCTGTCTTTATACCAATGTAGTCATAAAATGTAATTTTAAAAAGTTTGTGAAGGAGGGGGGCGGAGCAAGATG
>NW_027909692.1:0-233 GCF_054177405.1 Leptonychotes weddellii
TGGCACTAAATTCATATCTTTCAATAGTTACCCCGAATGTAAATGGGCTAAATGCCCCAGTCAAAAGACACAGGCTATCGGATTGGATAAAAAAACAAGACCCATTGATACGCTGTCTGCAAGAGACTCATTTTAGACCCAAAGACACCTCCAGATAGTACTTACCACATCAAGTGGTTGTGGAGGTTAGATGAGGTTATGTATGTGAAGAACCAGGAGCAATGGCCAGCACA
>NW_027909693.1:0-233 GCF_054177405.1 Leptonychotes weddellii
TTTTTTTTTTTAAAGATTTTATTTATTTATTTGAGAGAGAGAGAATGAGAGACAGAGAGCATGAGAGGGAGGAGGGTCAGAGGGAGAAGCAGACTCCCCGCCGAGCAGGGAGCCCGATGTGGGACTCGATCCCGGGACTCCAGGATCATGACCTGAGCCGAAGGCAGTCGCTTAACCAACTGAGCCACCCAGGCGCCCCGGGGCTAATTCTTTTTAATTATTTATTATTGCAA
>NW_027909694.1:0-233 GCF_054177405.1 Leptonychotes weddellii
TGGAAAGAGACAAATAAGGAAAAATAGGAAGATTGAACAGGGCAAGAAGTAGGAAAGTAGAAATGACGTAATTTGACAAATACTTATTGAACACCAATTCTGTTTAAACGACTCCTAAAGACATACGGCCCCTGAGAACAAAAGCTATTGGGAGAGGTGGGGTTTTAGGTACCATGACCACACAGAAGGTGAAACGTTGGGATGGGGACTTGGGGGGCTCTCGAATCTCTCAA
>NW_027909695.1:0-233 GCF_054177405.1 Leptonychotes weddellii
CTCAGGTCTCCCCAACAAACACATAGCTTTCTGCTTAGCCAGAGTTGTATGGTAAGCTTATCATAGACCTTCTATGGTTTTCTCATTTACATGATCTTTCTGTTAATGTTCTGACTAGTCAGGCACTCACCTTAACCAGGACTTCAACTTCAGACCCCAACTTTAAATTTTCCCTGTTCATTCCCAACCAAGTCTATCACTTTTATCCACCAAAACCATGGGTTTTCACCTCT
>NW_027909696.1:0-233 GCF_054177405.1 Leptonychotes weddellii
GCCACCCTATCCCAGGAAAGTGATCGCGTGACCATGCAGCGGTTCGCAGTTTATTGCAACAGAAGCAGAAAGCCGGCACCTAGTCTCACTGTTCTCAGCCTGCTTTCCCATTCCTGCAGCTGGGTCATTAGGTAGCTCTATTATTAAATTTTTGAAGTCTGGGAACTCTGCCACAACCAGGCACCACCCATTCTTCATGGGACCTTGGGGATCCTGGGACCACTCTGTCACAT
>NW_027909697.1:0-233 GCF_054177405.1 Leptonychotes weddellii
CCACAGAAAACAGTAATTCCTGATTTGTGGGGCACCTGGATGGTTCAGTCAGTTAAGCATCTGACTCTTGATCTCAGCTCAGGTCTTGAGATCAGGGTTGTGAGTTCAAGCCCCACATTGGGCCCCACATTGGGCCCCACACTGGGATCCACACTGGGATCCACGCCGGGCGAGGAGCCTATCAAAAAAAAAAAAAAAAGTAAAAAGTCCTAATATTTTTATTTGACTCAGGA
>NW_027909698.1:0-233 GCF_054177405.1 Leptonychotes weddellii
AAGTCCTACCTTCCAGAAAGTGGTCACTTTTTCATTCAGAGAGTTGTTGCTCTTCCTTTCTTCGATCTCTTGTTGAGTTCGTAACTGTTCAGAATGGTTTGATCCCTGTCCAGCTGAATTCCTGGGACCAGACAAAATCCAGGTCTCCTACACCTCCACCATCTTGCTCCACCCACCCCCCAACTCATATCTTTAATTAGTTATGATTAGGTCATCACAAAATTAATAGAATT
>NW_027909699.1:0-233 GCF_054177405.1 Leptonychotes weddellii
GGCTGGACCCAGGGCGGACATCCATTAGCCCAGTAGGTACAGTGCCTACTGTCTGCCCTACTTTAGGGACCCATGAGAAAATCTCCATTCCTTTTAAAATCAGAAGAAAGAAAAATAAACTTTTTAGTTGAAGAAAATGTTTTAATACAATGTTCACATATCTGTCTTTATACCAATGTAGTCATAAAATGTAATTTTAGAAAGTTTGTGAAGGATCCGTGAAAGCAAAAGCG
>NW_027909700.1:0-233 GCF_054177405.1 Leptonychotes weddellii
TTTTTTTAAGATTTTATTTATTTATTTGACAGACACAGCGAAGAGAGGGAACACAAGCAGGGGGAGCAGGAGCGGGAGTGGGAGCGGGAGCAGGAGAGGGAGAAGCAGGCTTCCCGATGAGCAGGGAGCCTGCTTCGGGGCTCGATCCCCTGGGATCATGATCTGAGCCGAAGGCAGTCGCTTAACCAACTGAGCCACCCAGGTGCCCAAGGCTTCTTGACTTTTGACCTGGA
>NW_027909701.1:0-1448 GCF_054177405.1 Leptonychotes weddellii
ACTTAGCCGGGAGGGGGCAAGGGCGGGGCAATTCCGCTTCCGGCAGAGACATTTGGAAACCACGGCAACAGGCCCCTCCCCAGAAGATCAGCGACAACAGCCAGCCAAGACCAAGTTTACCGATCAATGAGGACGGCAGAACTCCAGCGCTAGGGGAATATTGCACATAGAATTCATGGCCTTTTTCCCATGATTCTTTAGTCTTTCAAAGTTAATTTTTTAATTTTAATTTTTTTCTTTTTCTATTTTTTAGTTGAATTTTTCTTCTTTCCTTTTTCAACCAACATCTTATCAATTCCTTTTTTAAATCTTTTTTAATTTTCATTTTTACAGTCATATTCTATCTCTTCATTTTATTTAACTTTCTTTTTTGTATATATATATATAGGTTTTTCTTTCTTTAAAATTTTGGGATACAGTTTCTTCTAACAGACCAAAATATACCCTAAATCTAGTGTATGATGTTGTCCTAGTATCCCGCCTGATCACATTCTCTGAGTTTTTTTTTAAACTTTTTTTCATTCTTTTTTCAACCAACTTCTTATCTACCAATTCCTTTTTTAAAATCTTTTTAAATTTTCATCTTTACAGTCATATTCCATCCTTTCATTGTATTTACCCTTATTTTTGTATATATATGTTTTTCTTTCTTTTTTTTTTTTTAAAGATTTTATTTATTTATTTGACACAGAGAGGGAGAGAGAGAGAGAGAAACACAAGTAGGGGGAGTGTGAGAGGGAGAAGCAGGCTTCCCGTGCCGGATGTGGGGCTTGATCCCTGGACCCTGGGATCATGACCCAAGCTGAAGGCAGGCGCTTAACAACTGAACCACCCAGGCACCCCAAGTTTTTCTTTCTTTAAGATTTGGGTGGCAATTTCTTCTAACAGACCAAAATACACCCAAAATCTAGTGTGTGGCTCTGTTCTATTCACCAGCCTGATCATATTCTTTTTATTTACCCTTTCTTTCCCCCCCCAGTTTTGGGTCTCTTCTGATTTGTTTAGTGTATTTTTTCTGGGGTCATTGTTACCCTTTCAGCATTTTGTTCCCTCATTCATCTATTCTCCTATGGACAAAATGATGATAGAAAAACTCACCTCAAAAAAAAGAACAAGAGGCAGTACTGACTGCCAGGGACCTAATCAATACAGACATTAGTAAGATGTCAGAACTAGAGTTAAGAATGACGATTATAAAGATAGTAGCTGGGCTTGAAAAAAGCATAGAAGATACTAGAGAATCCCTTTCTGGAGAAATAAAAGAACTAAAATCTAACCAAGTTGAAATAAAAAAGGCTATGAATAAGGTGCAATAAAAAATGGAGGCTGTAACTGCTCGGATAAATGAGGCAAAAGAGAGATTTAGTGATAGAGAAGACGAAATGATGGAGAATAAAGAAGATGAGAAAAAGAGAGATAAACAACTACTGGATCACAAGGGGAGAATT
>NW_027909702.1:0-233 GCF_054177405.1 Leptonychotes weddellii
GGCTGGACCCAGGGCGGACATCCATTAGCCCAGGAGGTACAGTGCCTACTGTCTGCCCTACTTTAGGGACCCATGAGAAAATCTCCATTCCTTTTAAAATCAGAAGAAAGAAAAATAAACTTTTTAGTTGAAGAAAATGTTTTAATACAATGTTCACATATCTGTCTTTATACCAATGTAGTCATAAAATGTAATTTTAGAAAGTTTGTGAAGGATCCGTGAAAGCAAAAGCG
>NW_027909703.1:0-233 GCF_054177405.1 Leptonychotes weddellii
TATATCCTACTTAAAGGGTCTATCCAATAAGAAGATCTAACAGTTGTAAATATCTATGCACCTAACATGGGAACAGCCAATTATATAAGGCAATTAATAACAAAAGCAAAGAAACACATCAACAATAATACAATAATAGTGGGGGACTTTAAAACCACCCTCACTGAAATGGACAGATCATCTAGCAAAAGATTGAGAAGGTAATAAAGACTTTAATTGACACACGGGACCAA
>NW_027909704.1:0-233 GCF_054177405.1 Leptonychotes weddellii
TTAAACACATTGATAATAATATAATAATCATAGGGGACTTTAAAACCCCCCTCAATGAAATGGATAGATCATCTATGCAGAAGATCAACAAGGAAACAAGGGCTTTGAATGACACACTGGACCAGATGGACTTCACAGATATATTCAGAACATTCCATCCTAAAGCAACAGAATACACATTCTTCTTTTTTTTTTTTTTTTTAAAGATTTTTATTTATTTATTTGACAGAGAG
>NW_027909705.1:0-233 GCF_054177405.1 Leptonychotes weddellii
GATTTTATCTTTAAGTAATCTCTACACCCAATGCGGGGCTCGAATATACAACCTTGAGATCAAGAGTTGCACACTCCACTGACTGAACCAGCTAGGTGCCCTGAAATAAAACATTTATTAAATTTAGAGAGGGATCTAATTTTCTGCAGATTACTGTAATTCAGCAAGGTATATAAGTGAAGTGTATATATATATATATGTATATGGAATTTATATACTTCAACCTAAAATGA
>NW_027909706.1:0-233 GCF_054177405.1 Leptonychotes weddellii
AAAAAAAAAAACTCACGTCTTTCCTTTAATGAGAGCCACTGATTGTTTCTTAATTACGAGAGTAGTAAGAGGCAGGAACTCTTACATAAGTTGGTAATATTGACCAAAGTAAGAATCAAAGAGAGAACACACTGTACAGATTTTCACCTAGGAAATCTCTCACATTTTAACTCTGATCTTACACATGGATGAATTCTTTAAAGATTTATTTATTTATTTTAGAGAGGAGAGAG
>NW_027909707.1:0-233 GCF_054177405.1 Leptonychotes weddellii
CGGCTCAGGTCATGATCCCAGGGTCCTGGGATCAAGTCCCGCATCGGGCTCCCTGCTCCTTGGGAGCCTGCTTCTCCCTCTGCCTCTCTCTCTCATGAATAAATAAATAAAATTAAAAAAAAAAAAAAGAGCCAACTAACCAACCAACCAACAAACCAATAAACAGGAACAAAGGTGGTGGGCCTCATGTTACAGTGAACAGAGTACAATAGGCTTTGATGTGTTCTTACTGA
>NW_027909708.1:0-233 GCF_054177405.1 Leptonychotes weddellii
TAAGTTCATCTTCCACATAGAATTTGGAGTGAGTTTCCTGAAACAAGGCATTAATCAACTTGCCCTGACTTGCAATCATCAAATAGCTGTCCATTGCCAGTAAAGTATAACAAAATAAAAAGCTCATTCATGTTTGGTGCATACATTGTCACCCTTGGGTTCCTTTGACAGCAGAAACTCCCTCTGCTCATACAGGAAACTCTCCAAGATCAGACAGTAATCAAGCTTACTCT
>NW_027909709.1:0-233 GCF_054177405.1 Leptonychotes weddellii
GCCACCCTATCCCAGGAAAGTGATCGCGTGACCGTGCAGCGGTTCGCAGTTTATTGCAACAGAAGCAGAAAGCCGGCACCTAGTCTCACTGTTCTCAGCCTGCTTTCCCATTCCTGCAGCTGGGTCATTAGGTAGCTCTATTATTAAATTTTTGAAGTCTGGGAACTCTGCCACAACCAGGCACCACCCATTCTTCATGTGACCTTGGGGATCCTGGGACCACTCTGTCACAT
>NW_027909710.1:0-233 GCF_054177405.1 Leptonychotes weddellii
TAGAACTGGGCTAACATCATTGTAAATAAAAGGGGTAAGATATTGTAAGATATAAAAATTAATTTTGCATGCTGTATGTTTTTAAGGAAGGGAAGCTTGAGGGTTTTCAGTTTTAAATTTGGAAGCCTCGAATACTTGTAGTTGAAGTAGTAATAGTAAATTAAAACCATAAATAACACTAATTAAGTGTTTACTGTGTCCAGGCACCGTCCTCCACACCCGCGTGAAGCTTG
>NW_027909711.1:0-233 GCF_054177405.1 Leptonychotes weddellii
AGGAACACAGAGAAATATGTAGAAAGGTACATCCGAGGCTGTCAACGTTGATTACCTCAAGTAAAGTGGAATTAAGGGATGGCGTAATAAATGTGGGAGACTTAATTTGTTTTTAAACTAAGGAAGTGAGGGCGCCTGGGTGGCTCAGTCGTTGAGCGTCTGCCTTCGGCTCAGGTCATGATCCCAGGGTCCTGGGATCGAGCCCCGCATCGAGCCCCACATCGGGCTCCCTG
>NW_027909712.1:0-1448 GCF_054177405.1 Leptonychotes weddellii
TCTGTGCACCATTTGATGAAAATACTATTATATCTCCATTGAGTTTTCCTGGCATCCTCATTGAAAATCAATTGACCATAAACATATCAATTTATTACTGGACTCTCAGTTCTATGCCATTGGTTTATGTACCCTTCTTTATGCCAGTGCCACACAGTCTTGATTACTGCAGCTCTGAAGTAGGCTTTTTGTTTGTTTCAACTTTTTACTTAAATTCTAGTTAGTTATCATATAAGGTAATATTACTTTCAGGAATATAATTTTTTTAATTTTATTTTATTATGTTATGTTAGCCACCATACAATACATCATTAGTTTTTGATGTAGTGTATAATTTAGTGATTCATCACTTAGTACGTTTTGAAAACATAAAGGGTGCGTTTTCTAACTTTGCTCTTTTTTTTGTAAAAAAAATCACTATTTTGACAATTCTCATTTTCTTAAACTTCCCTGTGAATTTTAGCATCAGTTTTTCAATATCAAAAGAAAAGCCAACTGAGAGTTTGATAGGGCTTGCCTTTAATCTGTAGATATATTGGGGGAGTATCTTCGCTTTTCTTTTTAATTTTGTGTTTTAATTAAATTTAATTAACATATACTGTGTTATTAGTTTCAGGGGCAGAATTCACTGATTCATCAGTTGCATATAACACCCAGTGCTCATTACATCAAGCGCCTTCCTTAATGCCCATCACCCAGTTGCCCCATCCCCCCACCCAACTCCCCTCCAGCAACCCAGTTTGTTTCCTGTAGTTAAGTGTCTCTTTTGGTTTGCCTCCCTCTCCCTTTTTATCTTATTTTTTTTTTCTTCCCTTACCCTATGTTCATCTGTTTTGTTTCTTAAATTCCACACATAAGTGAAAACATCTGATAATTGACTTTCACTGACTGGCTTACTGTGCTTAGCATAACACCATCATTGCAAATGGCAAGATTTCATTCTTCATTCTTAGTGAATAATATTCCATCATATATATACCGCTTCTTCTTTATCTGTTCATCTGTCGATGGATATCTGTGCTCTTTCCATATTTTGGCTATTATGAACATTGCTGCTATAAACATTGGGGTGCATATGCCCCTTCGAATCACTATCTTTGTATCCTTTGGATAAATATCTAGTAGTGCAATTGCTGGGTCTTAGGGTAGTTCTCTTTTTAACTTTTGAGGAACCTCCATACTGTTTTCCAGAGTGGCTATACCAGTTTGCATTCTCACCAACAGTGTAAGAGGGTTCGCTTTTCTCCACATCCTCACTAACACTTGTTGTTTCCTGAGTTGTTCATTTTAGCCATTCTGACTGGTGTGAGTTGGTATCTCATTGCGTTTTGATTTGTATTTCCCCGATGTGGAATGATGTTGAACATTTATTCATGTGTCTGCTAGCCATTTGTAGGTCTTCTTTGAAGAAATATTCCTCTATGTGTTCTGCACATTTCTTGACTGGA
>NW_027909713.1:0-233 GCF_054177405.1 Leptonychotes weddellii
GTAATGTATGGGGATTAACATAAGAATAAAAAATAAATAAATAAATAAATAAATAAAAGAAAGTTTATAAAAAAATAAAGAGCGCAAGTACTGCATGGAGCAGTGGGTGTTATATGCAAACAATGAATCATGGAACACTACATGGTGTGGGTATATATGGTGATTAACATAACGTAATAATAAAAAAATTTAATAAAAATGACATAAACTGAAAAAAAATAGCAGGAAAGGGT
>NW_027909714.1:0-233 GCF_054177405.1 Leptonychotes weddellii
AGTCTGCTTCTCCCTCTGACCCTCCCCCCTCTCCTGTGCTTGCTCTCTCTCATTCTCTCTCTCAAATAAATAAATAAAATCTTTAAAAAAAAAAAAAGATTGTGTGCCTTGGAATCAATGAAGTATGGTGGAACTTCCCTAGACTCTCACCAAGATTTCCCTTCGTTTTCATTGGCAAAGTTGTTGCCTGCCTGCCACTGCAATTACTGGTAAGAAGAAATGAGATTCCAAAG
>NW_027909715.1:0-233 GCF_054177405.1 Leptonychotes weddellii
AGTGTCTGCCTTCGGCTCAGGTCATGATCCCAAGGTCCTGGAATCCAGCCCCGCATCGGGCTCCCTGTTCGGCGGGAAGCCTGCTTCTCCCTCTCCCACTCCCCCTGCTCATGTTCCCTCTCTTGCTGTGTCTCTCTCTGTCAAATAAATAAATAAAATCTTTAAAAAAATAAAGTTAGATTAGAAAAGTAAGAAGGAGCAAAATCTAAAATTGAAAAAATTGAAAAAAAAAA
>NW_027909716.1:0-233 GCF_054177405.1 Leptonychotes weddellii
TGGAGTTGCCTTCCCTCCAAAACCCTATTGTAAATGTGCGTACGTGTGCAGTCGTGGCTGAAAAAAAGCATTCCATGGAGTTCCATGATAAGCCCCCAAATATCTGTACCCTGGTACGCAGTCGAGAACTCACCTCTGGTTCATAAGTTGCACATCTTCTGGAGAAGATCTACCATGGCTCCACTAAGGCCAGTGAATATGAGAGGTGGCACCTCCATCCTGTCCATACTGAA
>NW_027909717.1:0-233 GCF_054177405.1 Leptonychotes weddellii
CCCAACCCAGCTGAGCTTTCTGAGACTCCAGGCACCGTCTGACTTCAACGATCTGAGAGAATTCAAAACCACCTAGCGGAGCTCAGTCAACCCACAGGACCATGAGAGATAACAAAAAACTGCTCAAGCTACCATGTTTTTGTGTGTTTCTTTGCACAGCAATAGATAACCTGAATAATTCATATTGAGAGAGAGAGAGAGTGTGTGTGTGAGAGAGAGAGAGAAGAAAGGGG
>NW_027909718.1:0-233 GCF_054177405.1 Leptonychotes weddellii
GCTACCTTGTCTTCTGATTTTTAACTTATTCACATGTTTCTGTCCTCCCTTCCATCTTGTCTTTTTGAGGTCCATTATGGACCCAGTTTCTGGGCTTTGCCAATTCTTTCTGGTGAATTCTCATCACCCTCTCTAGAGAAACTGAGGTTTTCATTTCTTCCTTTGCGCCAAGTGTAGGCTCACCATTCATTCAGCCAACGTCTATCTTCAAAAATCTGTTGACTGCTGTTTCA
>NW_027909719.1:0-233 GCF_054177405.1 Leptonychotes weddellii
TGGTACAGTGTTATCAAGCTTTTCAGGACCTCTGCCCGTCTCCTGGATGAAGGGGGTGTCCTCATGTTCTCTTAATTTACCATTTTCTTGTTATCTGTGAGGTTGGGCATCTATTAATGTGTTTAAGAATCATTGTAGTTCCTTTCATGTGAACTTTCTGTTAATAGTCTTTGCCCATTTCTCTAATCGATTACAAGCTGTTTTTTTAAAATTGATTTGTAAGAGTATATTTT
>NW_027909720.1:0-233 GCF_054177405.1 Leptonychotes weddellii
GTTGGTCGCAGACAGCTGGGAATTGACTGCGTTCCCTGTTTGCATTTGTCACTAGACGATGATGGCCAGTTGTGAAGAGTGGGTTTGGTCACGCTGCACTGTTGGCTAGACAGAGTCCCAGAACTGTAGGCCTTAGGGATGACCTGATCCACCTACCTCATTTTACAGATGAGTGTGATGGGTCGGAAGAGGTGAAGTGGATGGAGAAGTAGTCATGTGTTCGACAGGCATGT
>NW_027909721.1:0-233 GCF_054177405.1 Leptonychotes weddellii
AAGAACCAGCCTTTGCAGGAGACAGACAGCGATCGTACAAACCAACTGCTGATAAAGTAACTGCAGAGCTTGGGAAAGTCATGAAGAAACAAAGGCAGGTGACAGAATGGGCCTGGATGGGGCCACGCAGAGGTGGTCAGGGACGTCAGGGATGGTGAGTCCAAGGGGGCGACACTGTGATGCCCCGAAGCCAGCTCAGATGCCACCACACACACAGAAGTCTGGGATAGTGA
>NW_027909722.1:0-233 GCF_054177405.1 Leptonychotes weddellii
AGGAACACAGAGAAATATGTAGAAAGGTACATCTGAGGCTGTCAACGTTGATTACCTCAAGTAAAGTGGAATTAAGGGATGGCGTAATAAATGTGGGAGACTTAATTTGTTTTTAAACTAAGGAAGTGAGGGCGCCTGGGTGGCTCAGTCGTTGAGCGTCTGCCTTCGGCTCAGGTCATGATCCCAGGGTCCTGGGATCTAGCCCCGCATCGAGCCCCACATCGGGCTCCCTG
>NW_027909723.1:0-1448 GCF_054177405.1 Leptonychotes weddellii
CGGGCGGTACGTGGACGTGTCAGGATGTGTGGTCTGGAGCGAAGCGCCCTGGGACAGACATTTAGGAATCTCTCCCGGAGACTCAGCTGTTTACGGGCGGATGGCAGTGGCCGCCCTGGGGTTACCTGCAGAGCAAGCTGCAGAGTGGCACCCACTGTTGGCCCCGTCCCTCCTCGAGCTTACACCAGGGACCTGCCCAGTCCCCAGGTCTATGCCACAGAATCACCAAAGTCTCCGAGAACTGTCCTGCATGGTCAGCGCTGCTTCCGAGACAGCTAGGACCTGCTCCCTGCGACGGGCACTATGCTCCCGTGAGAGCAAGAGAAAGACCCGCCCCTGCCTCCCTCCCAGGACAGCCGTCTATGCCCTAGGACCCTCCTGGGACCCTCCCACCCATGCCTCGGTCGAGGTGTGGGTGTGAAAGACCAGCGATCCAAAGACTCCTGGTAACATCAGGGGTCTCGGTACACCGCCCCCCTACTTCTGCCCAGCACATGGCCTCCCCACCGAGGGACCTGACATCCTCCCAGCCCTCCCCGGGGCAGCAAGAGCAGGTCTGCACCTTTCTCCGCCATAACCCTGGACCCTGCACAGACACAGGCGATCCCACCACGGGCCACCACGAGTGTCTGCCACAGAGTCACGGACACATTTCTCCTGGCCCACGACCAGGGCACCTGCAGGTGGAATGGCTTGTCCGCAGCACCACCCGCACCAGCTTCCCCGAGGGCCAAACCGCAGTCAGGCGGCCGGCAACCTACCTCCAGGCCACTGACTCATCTAATTAGGCTTCCCTGGCCCACGGGGACCCCAACAAGGAAGGGGACATGTGAGCCTCCTGTGGGGAAAACACCGGGCAGCGGTGGATATAAAAGCCCTGCATCCCCGAGCGCCTCACACACTCACACACACTCACACACTCACACACTCACACTCACACGCACACCCTCCTCCAGCCCCACCGCCCCCACCATGGCCGCGTCCACCCTGTCCGTCTGCTCTAGCGACCTGAGCTGCGGCAGCTGCGTCTGCCTGCCCGGCTCCTGGGACTCCTGCCCCGACTCCTCCTGGCAGGTGGACGACTGCCCAGAGAGCTGCTGCGAGCCCCCCTGCTGCACCCCCAGCTGTTGCCAGTCCAGCGGCTGCACCCCAGCCTCCTGCCTGACCCTCATCTGCACCCCCGTGAGCTGTGGGTCCAGCCCCTGCCAATCAGCCTGCACCAGCTCCTGCGGGCCCCCCTGCTGCAGCTCCTCCCCCTGCCAGGAAGCCTGCGGCAAGTTCGTCTGCTTCAAGCCTGTCTGCTGCCAGGCCTCCCCCTGCTCGGCCTCCTCATGCTGCCAACAGTCTAGCTGCCAGCCCTCCTGCTGCAGCTCCTCCCTCTGCCAGGAAGCCTGTGGCGAGTCCGTCTGCTGCAAGCCCGTCTGCTGCACCGCTGTCTGCTGCAAGCC
>NW_027909724.1:0-233 GCF_054177405.1 Leptonychotes weddellii
TAGAACTGGGCTAACATCATTGTAAATAAAAGGAGTAAGATATTGTAAGATATAAAAATTAATTTTGCATGCTGTATGTTTTTAAGGAAGGGAAGCTTGAGGGTTTTCAGTTTTAAATTTGGAAGCCTCGAATACTTGTAGTTGAAGTAGTAATAGTAAATTAAAACCATAAATAACACTAATTAAGTGTTTACTGTGTACCAGGCACCGTCCTCCACACCCGCGTGAAGCTT
>NW_027909725.1:0-233 GCF_054177405.1 Leptonychotes weddellii
CCTGGGTGGCTCAGTCGTTAAGCGTCTGCCTTCAGCTCAGGTCATGATCCCAGGGTCCTGGGATCGAGCCCCGCATCGGGCTCCCTGCTCAGCGGGAAGCCTGCTTCTCCCTGTCCCACTCCCCCTGCTTGTGTTCCTGCTCTCGCTGTCTCTCTCTCTGTCAAATAAATAAATAAAATCTTTAAAAAAAAAAAAAAACCTAAGAGGTTATTCTCGTTTACTCAGGGGACTAT
>NW_027909726.1:0-233 GCF_054177405.1 Leptonychotes weddellii
GTAAATTGGAACCAAAATTTTACCCTCTCCTGCTGTTAACTCTTCCCTACCTTAGATGCCCTACCCTAGATAAAACAAAGCATATTGAATGCTTTGTTTTATCTAGATTTCAAAAGCAAAGGAGCTGGGGGCGCCTGGGTGGCTCAGTTGGTTAAGCGACTGCCTTCGGCTCAGGTCATGATCCCAGAGTCCTGGGATCGAGTCCCACATCGGGCTCCCGGCTCGGCAGGGAG
>NW_027909727.1:0-233 GCF_054177405.1 Leptonychotes weddellii
GAGCCCCGCACTGGGCTCCCCGCTCTACGGGAAGCCTGCCTCTCCCTCTCCCACTCCCCCTGCTTGTGTTCCCTCTCTCACGCTGTCAAATAAATAAATAAAATCTTTAAAAAAAAAAAAAATCCCTCCCCAAACACCCCTACGTTCAGAAGGAGTAGGGCCAAGATCAAGAAAGCCAGTGTGTTGGGGGCACCTGGGTGGCTCAGTCATTAAGCATCTGTCTTCGGCTCAGG
>NW_027909728.1:0-233 GCF_054177405.1 Leptonychotes weddellii
TTGAAAATAGATGGAGATAGAATTTGGGGAATGAACAAAGTAGAACATGGAGAACTCATTACTAGGCTATTACAGTAATCCAGGAAAGACGTTGGAGACTTGGACCAAGGTGATGGCGATGGAGGTGAAGAGTGGACAGGTTATAGGTGCATTTTGAAGGCAGAGCCAATAGTAGTTCTTTATGGATCTGGATTTAGAGAGAAAGAGTACAATCAGAAATTACTCCGGGGGCA
>NW_027909729.1:0-233 GCF_054177405.1 Leptonychotes weddellii
CCTGGGTGGCTCAGTCGTTAAGCGTCTGCCTTCAGCTCAGGTCATGATCCCAGGGTCCTGGGATCGAGCCCCGCATCGGGCTCCCTGCTCAGCGGGAAGCCTGCTTCTCCCTGTCCCACTCCCCCTGCTTGTGTTCCTGCTCTCGCTGTCTCTCTCTCTGTCAAATAAATAAATAAAATCTTTAAAAAAAAAAAAAAAACCTAAGAGGTTATTCTCGTTTACTCAGGGGACTA
>NW_027909730.1:0-233 GCF_054177405.1 Leptonychotes weddellii
AGGATGGGAACTCAGTGAAGGCATTCTGCTGACAGGCTTCCTCCCCTCTCCTGTGCACACCCAGGGGCTGCAGGGTTGGGGGGGTCCTTGTCTCCTCCCTCAGTGCCCCCCATCCCACCACGTGCTGCTCACTCCACCTCTGCAGCCTCCTGGGTCTCTCTGCTCTTTCCTATGCCCCTCCAGAGCCCATGCAGGCCCTCGAGTCCCTCTCCCCAGTGGGTGCCAGGGCTCCC
>NW_027909731.1:0-233 GCF_054177405.1 Leptonychotes weddellii
ATGCACTTATTCATGAACAAGTCCTTGCATGGGTAGATACACTCATTCATGAACAAGTCCTTGTGTGGGCAGATGCACTTATTCATGAACAGGTCCTTGCATGGGTAGATACACTCACTCATGAACAAGTCCTTGTGTCGGCAGAGGCACTCATTCATGAACAAGTCCTTATGCGGGCAGATGCACTCATTCATGAACAGATCCTTGCATGGGTAGATACACTCATTCATGAA
>NW_027909732.1:0-233 GCF_054177405.1 Leptonychotes weddellii
AACACAACACACCAAAACTCGGCCTGAAAGCAACCGGCACTCACTGTTTCTCACAGGTCTGTGCATCGGCAGGAGCTTTTCTGATCTGGGCTGGGTCAGTCGGCTCTGCGCCGTGCATCTCTCATCCTCGCTGGGCTAGCCACGTCATGCTCCTCACGTGGCAATGACAGAAATACAAGAGAGTGAGCGGAAACACACATGGCCTCTTAAGACCTCGGCTCGGACCTGGCACC
>NW_027909733.1:0-233 GCF_054177405.1 Leptonychotes weddellii
CACTTGCTGGGGATGGGCACAGACTTGCAGACCGGGTAGCGGCAGGGAAAGGACTTTAGGGCAGCCCCCCAGGGCGGGAACCTGGAGCGGCGAGGTTGGGCGGGTGAACTGGGAGCAGCTGGTGGTTTTAGAAGCATGAAGGGCAGAGATGTGCCCCGACCTGGAGGCAGGACTGGGAGCGCTGCGGAGGGGTGCACAATGCAGGACGCTGCAGTTTATAGCAGCAGGGACAG
>NW_027909734.1:0-1448 GCF_054177405.1 Leptonychotes weddellii
AAAAAAAAGAAAAATACCGAATTCACCAACTAACTCTACATCTTAAAGAACTAGAGAAAAAGCAACAAGCAACGCCTAAGCCACACGTTAGAAGAGAAATAATTAAGATTAGAGCAGAGATCAATGATTTAGAAACCAGAAACACAGTAGATCAGATCAATGAAACTAGAAGTTGGTGCTTTGAAAGAATTAATAAGATCGATAAACCACTGGCCAGACTTATCCAAAAGAAAAGAGAAAGAACCCAAATTAATAAAATTATGACTGAAAGGGGAGAGATCACGACTAACACCAAGGAAATAGAAACAAGTATTAGAAGTTATTATCAACACCTACATGCCAATAAACTGAGCAATCTGGAAGAAATGGATGCCTTCCTGGAAACCTATAAGCTGCCAAGACAGAAACAGGAAGAAATCAACAACCTGAATAGGCCAATAACCAGTAATGAGATTGAAGCAGTGATCAAAAACCTCCCAAAAAACAAGAGTCCAGGGCCTGATGGATTCCCTGGGGAATTCTACCAAACATTCAAAGAAGAAATAATACCTATTCTACTGAAGCTGTTTCAGAAAATAGAAACAGAAGGAAAACTTATAAACTCCTTCTAAGAGGCCAGCATTACCTTAATCTGCAAAGCAGGCAAAGACCCCATCAAAAAGGAGAATTTCAGACTGATGTCTCTGATGAATATGGATTCCAAAATCCTCAACAAAATCCTAGCCAATAGGATCCCACAATACATTGAAAGGATCATCCACCACGACCAAGTGGGATTTATCCCTGGAATGCAAGGGTGGTTCAACATTTGCATATCAATCAATGTGATAGAACACATTAATAAGAGGAGGGAGAAGAACCATATGGTCCTCTCAATTGATGCAGAAAAAGCATTTGACAAAATACAACATCCTTTCCTGATTAAAACTCTCCAGAGTATAGGGATAGAGGGAACATTCCTCAAGCTCATAAAATCCATCTATGAAAAACCCACAGCAAATATCATTCTCAATGGGGAAAAACTGAGAGCCTTTCCCTTAAGGTCAGGAATACCTCAAGGATGCCCATTCCCGCCAGTATTGTTCAACATAGTACTAGAAGTCCTAGCAACAGCAATCAGACAACAAAAAGAAATAAAAGGTATTCAGATTGGCAAAGAAGTCAAACTCTCTCTTTTTGCAGACGACATGATACTTTATGTGGAAAACCCAAAGGACTCCACCCCCAAATTATTAGAACTCATATAGCAAATCAATAATGTGGCAGGACACAAAATCAATGCACAGAAATCAGTTGCTTTCTTATACACTAACAATGCAACTGTAGAAAGAGAAATTAGAGAAACAATTCCATTTACAATAGCACCAAAAACCATAAGATACCCTGGATTAAATCTAACCAAAGAGGTAAAGGATCTATACTCTAGGAACTACAGAACACTCATGAAA
>NW_027909735.1:0-233 GCF_054177405.1 Leptonychotes weddellii
TTATCTGGAACAGAGGCGATGAGGGGGCAGCAGAATACGCATTGCCCTGGACCAGAGACCCCGCGTCAGCCCAGCACCAGCACCAGCACCGGGCGTCTACACAGCAGGGTGCGCCCCACCCGCTGCCCGCCCCTTCTGTGACACTCACTCACCGCTGTTCCCCGAGGCCTTGACACAAGCCAGTTCAATGCCAGGCCCCACCTTGGCGCGCTGTGCGTCCCACGCGTGATACC
>NW_027909736.1:0-233 GCF_054177405.1 Leptonychotes weddellii
AAAGTCAAATAGAAGCTTTGCCTAAGCCAGGAACAGAGCCAACATTGCCTAATACTCACTCTAGCCCCTCATTGATCCCTTTGCAAGAGGAGGCCTGTCTAAAGCTTAAGATTCCTATAGCTAGAAAGAACCTAACTTAGACTATGTGTAGAAATCAAGCAAAACAATAAGATCACAACCACATGAAAGGCCATACTTTGCCTTCTGGATAAAGCCTTAGTCCTGTAATAAAT
>NW_027909737.1:0-233 GCF_054177405.1 Leptonychotes weddellii
AAAAGTGCCCCAATACTTTAAAAAAAACCCAGATGAGATAAAGAGAAGTACTAACAGAAGTGTACAGAGAATAATGACAGTTCACTTCTAAAACGTGCGATTTGTGAGAAATAGTTACCAGCAGCATGTTGGTTGGATGTGGCCCCGAAGCACAAAGCCGGCTGGAGGAGGGGCGAAATGCAAGAGTTCTCATGATCAAGGGGCACCTGGGGGGCTCAGTTGGTTGAACATCC
>NW_027909738.1:0-233 GCF_054177405.1 Leptonychotes weddellii
GATCGAGCCCCGTGTTGGGCTCCATGCTCAGGGAGCAGTTTGCTTGAGGATTCTCTCTCTCCCTTTCCCTTTGCCCCTCCCCCTGTGCACAGTCTCTCCCTTTCTCTCTCAAATAAATAAATCTTAAAAGAAAAAAATAGATCCAAGAACTTTATAGGTCTTTATATTTTTAGCACTTACTACTCTGTGACCGATAGGAAAGATAACATTTCAAAATATTTGGGAATTGCACA
>NW_027909739.1:0-233 GCF_054177405.1 Leptonychotes weddellii
TTGTTGTGTCAAAGGGAGGTGCATATATAGCTTTAACAGAAACTGTCAGTTTTCTCAAGTAATGGAACCATTTTACATTCCATCAGTGTATGAAAGTCACAGCTGTTGTATATCCTCACCAACACTGGGTATTGTCAATCTTTTTATTTATTTATTTATTTATTTTTAAAAAGGTTTTATTTATTTATTTGAGAGAGAGTATGCCGTGCACTTTTCACGCTGCGCTTGCGTCT
>NW_027909740.1:0-233 GCF_054177405.1 Leptonychotes weddellii
AAGTCCTACCTTCCAGAAAGTGGTCACTTTTTCGTTCAGAGAGTTGTTGCTCTTCCTTTCTTCGATCTCTTGTTGAGTTCGTAACTGTTCAGAATGGTTTGATCCCTGTCCAGCTGAATTCCTGGGACCAGACAAAATCCAGGTCTCCTACACCTCCACCATCTTGCTCCACCCACCCCCCAACTCATATCTTTAATTACTTATGATTAGGTCATCACAAAATTAATAGAATT
>NW_027909741.1:0-233 GCF_054177405.1 Leptonychotes weddellii
AATGTGGATATGGCAGTGGCTATGGCTCTGGATCCTGTGGCTGCTAAACATTTTGGTATAGAACAGGATATTCCTCTTGCTGCTCATCATCGCTGCACATAGTACTGTGCCTTTCAAATGATCACTGCAAGTACAAGTCCAGTTGAAATCTCCCCATCCATGAACTTCATAGCAAAGTAAAGAATTATTACTGGCTGTCGGGAACCAGCTTTAACTTCAAAGAAGCTCTTTGC
>NW_027909742.1:0-233 GCF_054177405.1 Leptonychotes weddellii
ATTCTGGTTCTTCTACTTCTTAACCATGCATCCTCTTTCAAGTTACTTACCCTCTCTGAGCCTCAGGCTCCTCTGTGAAATGGGGTTAAAAATAGCACCTAGGCGGGGGCGGAGCAAGATGGCGGAGGAGTAGGAGACCTGGATTTCGTCTCCTCTCAGGAATTCAGCTGGATAGGGATCAAACCATTCGGAACACCTAAAAACTCAACAGGAGATCGAAGAAAAGAAGAGCA
>NW_027909743.1:0-233 GCF_054177405.1 Leptonychotes weddellii
ATTTCACACATGAAAGTTGTCTATATTCCTCTTTCTAAAGAAATAAAAGGAGAAAATCCAATTAGAGGTTCTGTCATAGAATCTACAGCACAACATTAGTTCACAATACCTGTCACATAAGCACCTTTACATTTCACTGGTGGCCACAGAGATGACAGGGCAAAAATATCCCTTACTCTTCTTGCCCTTTAAAAAAAAAAGGAGAGGGTTTTTTAATTATTATTATTAAAATC
>NW_027909744.1:0-233 GCF_054177405.1 Leptonychotes weddellii
CAGTATAAATACAGAAACTGTACACACATGAGTAGAAAATAAATTATTTCAGATTATATGTTTTTAAATTCTAAGAGAAATGAGTCAAAATATATGTTTAAATATAAAAGCCAAAAAGTCATGATTTTCCTACTTAAATAGCATTTTAAATATAAAACTTGGAGAATTTGGAATTCTTATGAAATGAATCTTAAATTTCTATCTTCTTCATTATTGTATTTTATTGTACTGCT
>NW_027909745.1:0-1448 GCF_054177405.1 Leptonychotes weddellii
CCCCAAATTAGGGAAGTTCTCTGCTATAATTTGGTCCAATATACCTTCTGCCCCTCTCTTTCTTCTTCTGGATCCCAATTATTCTAATATTGTTTCATCTTATCATATCACTTATCTCTCAAATTCTGCCCTCGTGATCCAGTAGTTGTTTATCTCTCTTTTTCTCAGCTTCTTTATTTTCCATCATTTGGTCTTCTATATCACTAATTCTGTCTTCTGCCTCATTTATCCTAGCAGTTAGAGCCTCCATTTTTTATTGCACCTCATTAATAGCCTTTTTGATTTTGACTTGGTTAGATTTTAGTTCTTTTATTTCTCCAGAAAGGGTTTCTCTAATATCTTCTATGCTTTTTTCAAGCCCAGCTTGTATCTTTAAAATCGTCATTCTGAACTCCAGTTCCAACATCTTACTAATGTCCGTATTGATTAGGTCCCTGGCAGTCAGTACTGCCTCTTGTTCTTTCTTTTGAGGTGATTTTTTCTGTCTGGTCATTTTGTCCAGAGGAGAATAGATGAATGAGAGAACAAAATGCTAACAGCATAACAATGACCCCAGAAAAATATACACTAAACAAATCAGAAGAGACCTGAAACCAGGGGAAAATAAAGGGAAAGAAATAAAAAAGAAAACGGTTTAAAAAAAAAGAATATGATCAAAGATGATCAGGCTGGTGCATAGATCAGTGCTACATACTAGATTTTGGGCATATTTTGGTCTGTGAGAAGAAAGTGCCTCCCAAAATTTTAAAGAAAGAAAAACTTATATATGTACAAAAATAAGGGTTAAATCGATGAAGATATGGAATATGACTGTAAAGATGAAAAGTAGAAAGGATTTTATAAAAGGAATTGATAAGATAAGAAGTTGGTTGAAAAAAGAAAGAAGAGGATTTAAAAAAAAAAAAAAGAGAGAGAATGTGATCAGGCAGGAGACTAGAACAAAGCCATACACTAGAGATTTAGGTATATTTGGGTCTGTTAGAAGAAATTGTATCCCAAAATTTTAAAGAAAGAACAACTTATATATATATATCAAAAATAAGGGTAACTACTATGAAGGGATAGAGTATGACGCTAAAAATGAAAAATAAAAAAGATTTTTTAAAAAAGGGATTGATAAGATGTTGGCTGAAAAAGGGAAAAAGAAAAATTTAAAAAAAAAAGAAAAAGGGCGCCTGGGTGGCTCAGTTGGTTGAGCGACTGCCTTCGGCTCGGGTCATGATCCCAGGGTCCTGGGATCGAGTCCCGCGTCGGGCTCCCTGCTCCGTGGGAAGCCTGCTTCTCCCTCTCCCACTCCCCCTGCTTGTGTTCCCTCTCTTGCTGTGTCTCTCTCTGTCAAATAAATAAATAAAATCTTTAAAAAAAAAAAGAAAAAAAAGAAAATTAAAAAAGTTAACTTTGAAAGACTAAAGAATCATGGGCAAAAAAGCCATGAATTCTATGTGCAG
>NW_027909746.1:0-233 GCF_054177405.1 Leptonychotes weddellii
GCTTTATCAACTTTCTATTTTTTAACATCTTTGAGGGTAAGGAGAATAATAAACATTTTGGAAGCCTTGTTACTTTTCCAAACTGTTCTTTGACTCCTCTGACAATTTCTCCCACAAATACATTTTCTCCCTTTGAAAGTTCTTTTTAGTGACCTGATATCAACTCCATTTCTCTAATTTGCTCTGTGTCCTACTTTTTAAATGTTTTATAAAGTTGAAGGACTGAAGATGAC
>NW_027909747.1:0-233 GCF_054177405.1 Leptonychotes weddellii
GAGAGAGAGAGCACGAGCGAGAGAGCACAAGCAGGGGGAGCGGCAGACAGAGGGAGAAGCAGGCTCCCTGCCGAGCAGGGAGCCCCATATGGGGCTCCATCCCAGGACCTGGGATCATGACCTGAGCCGAAGGCAGATGCTCAACCGACTGAGCCACCCAGGCGCCCCGAACTTAACCCATTTTATTTTATTTTATTTTATTTTATTTTTTTAAAGATTTTATTTATTTGACA
>NW_027909748.1:0-233 GCF_054177405.1 Leptonychotes weddellii
GCATTCTAATTCAGGAGGGTAAACTCAATGGACGCAGTTACTTTCCTGCCTCAAAAACAAAACAAAACCCCCTAAAAGTCCAATTCAAAGAAATAAAAGAACAGAGCCCTGGAACACAGAGGCTGTTCCCTGAGCAGGAATTCCTCTGAGGAGACTCCTGACACACAGAGTCGAGAAGAGGAGAACCGAAGCCGCAGACTGCACAGCTCCACACAGGGCGCACGCAGGGCCCC
>NW_027909749.1:0-233 GCF_054177405.1 Leptonychotes weddellii
CTATATGCAGAAGAGGGTATATACAAACCTAATGGTAACCATATATCAAAAATCACTAAGAAATATGCAAAGAATAAATAGGAAGAAACCCAGATATATCACTAAAGAAATCAGCAAGCCATGAGAGAAAGATAAGAAAGCGTCATAGAAAATCTTCAGAAACAACCACATAACAAATAACAAAATGATAATAAATACAAATCTATCAATAATTACTTTGAATGTAAATAGAA
>NW_027909750.1:0-233 GCF_054177405.1 Leptonychotes weddellii
TTGTCACTCTGCTGCTCGGGAGCTGACTCCTCTCCTCAAGTCTCCCTGACTGGCTTCAGCAGTGACATCAGGTTTTCTGAATCACTTCCTCAAGCCCTACCCTTTGGGCATTTTACAAGTACCGCCTGGAGAAACCCATTCATCTCTGGACTTCTCTTGAAGCTCCAACCATCTCTCCTCTAGCAGCTGTTTTGTCAATACAAGTCTATTCATTTTACTGCCTTGCCTGAGAT
>NW_027909751.1:0-233 GCF_054177405.1 Leptonychotes weddellii
CCCCAAGGTCTTTTGAAAGGCACCTTGGGGGCTCTCTGTCTGCTCCTATTGCGTGGATTCCTCTTCTCTACATCTAATGTGTCCATGGTCTTTTATCTCAATAGTTCACTCCACTGACAAACAACAGGGCCATTTCAACTGAGTTACTACCATTACAGAGAGAGCTGAGCTCTTTAGAATTCTGTCTTTTTTTTTTTTTGTTTAATTAACATTTATTTATTTTTTTTATATAT
>NW_027909752.1:0-233 GCF_054177405.1 Leptonychotes weddellii
GTGATCCCGGGGTCCTGGAATCGAGCCCCGCGTCGGGCTCCCTGCCTCTGCCTCTCTCTCTGCCCCTCCTCCCCCTGCTTGTACTCTCTCTCAAATAAATAAATAAAATCTGTAAAATAAATAAATAAATGACACGTGTTGTCTCTGCTGTCACTTCTCGCTGAGGGGCTGCAGAGGACGGGGCTGCCGTTCCTGGGCCACACAGTTTTCCTGGCCGGGCTGACATTCTCCCC
>NW_027909753.1:0-233 GCF_054177405.1 Leptonychotes weddellii
TGCTGGGTCATAGAGTAGATCTATTTTTAACTTGTTGAGGAACCTGCATACTGTTTTCCAGAGTGGCTGCACCAGTTTGCATTCCCACCAACACTGCAAGAGGGTTCCCCTTTCTCCTCATCCTCGCCAACACCAGTCGTTTCCTTTGTTGTTAATTTTAGCCTTTCTTTTTTTTTATTTATTTTTTTTATTTTTTTTTTTTTTTTTTAATTCTTATGTTAATCCCCATACAT
>NW_027909754.1:0-233 GCF_054177405.1 Leptonychotes weddellii
ACGCTAAGCACGGAGCCCAGCTCAGGGCTCGATTCCATGACCCTGAGTTCATGACCTGAGCCAAAATCAGGAGTCGGACGTTTAACGGACTGAGCCACCCAAGTGCCCCTTCCAAAACACTTTTTTAAAAAGATGGGAACTGGGGCTCTTGGGTGGCTCAGTCGATTAAGCGGTCCTGGGATGGAGCCCCATGTTGGGCTCCCTGCTCATCAGGGAGTCTGCTTCTCCTTCTG
>NW_027909755.1:0-233 GCF_054177405.1 Leptonychotes weddellii
TGCTGGGTCATAGAGTAGATCTATTTTTAACTTTTTGAGGAACCTGCATACTGTTTTCCAGAGTGGCTGCACCAGTTTGCATTCCCACCAACACTGCAAGAGGGTTCCCCTTTCTCCTCATCCTCGCCAACACCAGTCGTTTCCTTTGTTGTTAATTTTAGCCTTTCTTTTTTTTTATTTATTTTTTTTATTTTTTTTTTTTTTTTTTAATTCTTATGTTAATCCCCATACAT
>NW_027909756.1:0-1448 GCF_054177405.1 Leptonychotes weddellii
GCATCTATTGAGAGGATCATATGATTCTTGTTCTTTCTTTTGTTAATGTATTGTATCACATTGATTGATTTGTGGATGTTGAACCAACCTTGCAGCCCAGGGATAAATCCCACTTGGTCATGGTGAATAATCCTTTTAATGTACTGTTGGATCCTATTGGCTAGTATTTTGGTGAGAATTTTTGCATCCATGTTCATCAGGGATATCGGTCTGTAATTCTCCTTTTTGATGGGGTCTTTGTCTGGTTTGGGGATTAAGGTAATCCTGGCCTCATAGAATGAGTCTGGAAGCTTCCCTTCTGTTTCTATTTTTTGAAACAGCTTCAGGAGAATAGGTACTATCTCTTCTTTGAATGTTTGGTAGAATTCCCCAGGGAATCCATCAGGCCCTGGACTCTTGTTTTTTGGGAGGTTTTGGATCACTGCTTCAATCTCGTTACTGGTTATTGGCCTATTCGGGTTGTCAATTTCTTCCTGTTTCAGTCTTGGGAGTTTATAGGCTTCCAGGAAGGCATCCATTTCTTCCAGATTGCTCAGTTTATTGGCATATAGTTGTTGATAATAATTTCTAATAACTGTTTCTATTTCCTTGGTGTTAGTTGTGATCTCTCCCCTTTCATTCATAATTTTATTAATTTGGGTCCTTTCTCTTTTCTTTTGGATAATTCTGGCCAGTGGTTTATTGATCTTATTAATTCTTTCAAAGAACCAGCTTCTAGTTTTGTTGATTTTATCTACTGTGTTTCTGGTTTCTAATTCATTGAACTCTGGTCTAATCTTAATTATTTCTCTTCTAATGCATGGCTTACGCATCGTTTGTTGTTTTTCTCTAGTTCTTTAAGGTGTAGAGTTAGTTGGTGAATTCGGGATTTTTCTACTTTTTTGGATGACGCTTGGATGGCTATGTATTTCCCCCTTAGGACCGCCTTTGCAGTATCCCATAGGTTTTGGGAGCAATGTGTTTTTGTTCTTATTGGTTTCCATGAATTGTTTAAGTTCTTCTTTGATTTCCTGGTTGACCCAAACATTCTTGAGCAGAGTGGTCTTCAGCTTCCAAGTGTTTGAATTTCTTCTAAATTTTTCTTGTGATTGAGTTCCAGTTCTAAAGCATTGTGGTCTGAGAAGAGGCAGGGAATAATCTCAATCTTTTGGTATCGGTTGAGACCTGATTTGTGACCCAGTATGTGGTCTATTCTTGAGAAAGTTCCATGTGCGCTCGAGAAGAATGAGTATTCTGTTGTTTTAGGGTAGAATGTTCTCTATATATCTATGAGGTCCATCTGGTCCAGTGTGTCATTCAAAGCTCTTGTTTCTTTGTTGATTTTCTGCTTAGATGATCTTTCTATTGCTGAGAGTGGAGTATTGAGGTCTCCTACAATTAACGTATGGTTATCAATATGACTCTTTATTTTGGTTAACAGTTGGCTTATGTAGATGGCTGCTCCCATG
>NW_027909757.1:0-233 GCF_054177405.1 Leptonychotes weddellii
ACACATGCATATTTATGTATATATGTGTGTTATACATGTACATACATATGTATATGCATTTGCTTATAAATGACATACATTTAGCATTATACTAATACATTATATGTATGGTAAAACAAAATCAAGAAATAGAAATATGAAAAGAAATATAAAATAATATGCTATTTCCAATTAGCTTGCTACTTAAAATGATTTCATACTATGAACAGCTAAAGAAATGGTGTCCACTTCAG
>NW_027909758.1:0-233 GCF_054177405.1 Leptonychotes weddellii
GAGCCACCCAGTGCCCTAAATAAATAAAATCTTAAAAAAAAAAAAAGATTCCAGTATAATTAACATACAGTGTTATATTTGTTTCAGGTGTACAATATTGTGATTTCAACAATTCTACACATCTCAGTGCTCATCAAGATAAGTGTATTCTTAATCATCTACGTATTTCCCCCATTCCCCTACCTCCCCTCTGGTAACCATCAGTTTGTTCTCCAAAATTAAGAGTCTGTTTT
>NW_027909759.1:0-233 GCF_054177405.1 Leptonychotes weddellii
GAGAGAGAGGACCCGTGGCGGGGGGGGGAGGGGCGCGGGGGGGCGGGCGTCGAGGAGGGAAACTCAGGGGCAGGACGCCCGTGGCTAAGCGCACACGTTCGGTACTGTTCCCTCCCAGGGCCGTGGACGCACAGGACAGCCCCCCTCCTCCTGGACTGGACCACTGCCCTCCCCCTGCAGCTGGGACTCCCGGGTGCACCGTCCTGACCTTGCAGGGCGGCCTCATTGCTCCC
>NW_027909760.1:0-233 GCF_054177405.1 Leptonychotes weddellii
TTTTCCACAAGAAACCTTCCTACTCTAAAAGTGTTGGTGGGGTACATAAGCTCCACCTAAAAGCAATGACTAGAAAGCATTAATTTAAAATATGGGAAGCACTGCTCCTATGGCCGAATGGATTCTTTTATCACTTCACATGCAGTTTGATTATAAAATCCCACCTGAAACTAGACCAAATGCAGAGTACGAATGGGATTGGCTGGAGCTACTGGAGTTACACAATAGTGCTC
>NW_027909761.1:0-233 GCF_054177405.1 Leptonychotes weddellii
GTCTTAGGGCACATCTTTATAGAGAACATTAAACCTGGTTTTATCAGACATCTATGTGGTTTTATTTATTATTTTTCTTTTTTTTAAATTTTATTTTATTATGTTAGTCATCATACATTATTATATCATTAGTTTTTGATGTAGTGTTCCATGATTCATTGTTTGCATGTAACACCCAGTGCTCCATTCAATACGTGCCCTCTTTAATACCCATCACTGGGCTAACGCATCTG
>NW_027909762.1:0-233 GCF_054177405.1 Leptonychotes weddellii
CTCTCTCTCTGTCAAATAAATAAATAAAATCTTTAAAAAAAAAAATTAGTTTTCCTTACATGATCATCTATTTTTAATGCAATCTTAGTTAGGAACCCTCCCCCTTCTCAGAGAGGAAACTATAAGTTGTTCACAATACCCATACTTCATTTGAGCAGCTCTGCTTCATTTATCATATCAGTGATGATAGAAATGGTAAGTTCTGACTAACGGTGGTGCTAGAAGTAACAGAG
>NW_027909763.1:0-233 GCF_054177405.1 Leptonychotes weddellii
TGATATCATATATATACACATATATATGTATATTTAAGTAATCTCTACACCCAATGTGGGGCTCAAACTCACAACCCTGAGATCAAAAGTCACATGCTCTTCCGACTGAAACAGCCAGGCATGTGGTGAAGTAGTTTTGATCACGCAGGGAGAGAACATTCTAGCCCAGGGTACATGGGAGAGATGGAGTTCAATTCTGACTGCTTTTGACTTGCAGCCTCCCCCCATGTCTC
>NW_027909764.1:0-233 GCF_054177405.1 Leptonychotes weddellii
GAGAAAGTCGCTAAAAATGTATTTATGGAAAGGATGGAGACATAGGGCCTGGATGGTGGTGCAGCCTGGCTGGCTCGTACCGCCCCACTTGGAGCACCTGTTCGTGGACTGGTGTCAACCCTAGAGGTGGGCCTGCTTGAGGATGGCCTCCAGTCTCCTGGTAGAGCCCTGGGGGAGACCCTCTCGACCCACCGTTGTCGGACAGTGTGGAGCGGAGATCAGAAGCCCAGCCT
>NW_027909765.1:0-233 GCF_054177405.1 Leptonychotes weddellii
TTTTTTTAAAGATTTTATTTATTTATTTGAGAGAGAGAGAGAGAATGAGAGACAGAGAGCATGAGAGGGAGGAGGGTCAGAGGGAGAAGCAGACTCCCTGCCGAGCAGGGAGCCCGATGCGGGACTCGATCCCGGGACTCCAGGATCATGACCTGAGCCGAAGGCAGTCGCTTAACCAACTGAGCCACCCAGGCGCCCCCACATCTTCTTCATCCACTCATCTACCAGTGGAC
>NW_027909766.1:0-233 GCF_054177405.1 Leptonychotes weddellii
TTGACAGAGAGAGAGATCACAAGTAGGCAGACAGGCAGGCAGGCAGAGGGAGAGGGAGAAGCAGGCTCCCTGCTGAGCACGGAGCCCAATATGGGGCTCAATCCCAGGATGCCAGGATCATGACCTGAGCTGAAGGCAGACACTTAATCAACTGAGCCACCCAAGCACCCCTAAAGTTCTTTAATATTTTTAATACGAGTCTTTCACCAGATAAATGATTTCTAAATATTTTC
>NW_027909767.1:0-1448 GCF_054177405.1 Leptonychotes weddellii
CAAATAGCCACTTGTCTGAGATGAGAGGCAGTCTGAGAGAGGTTGGACAAAGCAAACAGTAAAAGAAATGGCATTTCTTTCCTCCTGTGTAGCTCATCAGTTCACAAGAAATTTTTGTGAACTGGTAGATCAAAATTTTTTTTATCACTATAAACTAATTACAGTATTGAAAAATAATGCGCAGTGACCTGCAAAGGACAGGAAAGAGCCCAGTCCTCAGATCTATGCTGGAAACAAAATTGAGATAAGGTGAGAGCCAGTCTCCCATTTAGGGCTTCACATACACTGCACCAGGACAACATTATTCCTGCTCTGCTGCACTGACAGTCCACCCATGGCCCCAGGTGTCCTACCTCTGTGCCTCTGCTCAAATGGGGGCTTCCTCATAGATCCCCTGCCATTTCCCCCACCTATGTACATCCCCACCATCCTTCACATCCATTCCAAACAGCTGATTCCTTTATCTGTTTTTGTCACTTGCGCTCTTAAGTTTGGGCCGCTTCATGGATCATGGGCAAATAAGTCCTTCTAATTCATCTTTTTATACCATATAGCTCTAGCCCAACATGGGCGATATTAGTGCTTAATAAACATTGCTGAAATGAATTTGATGTTGCTCCCATTTGGAAGATGCAGGGCTTGTTCTAAGCTCCCTCCTGGAACTTTACATGGTAATAACAACAAAAACTGACCCTTGCTGAGGGCTTATTACCTAACAAACATCTATGTTGTTTAATACATTTGATTATGACAACTCTAAAAGAAGGTCATATTATTATTCCTAGTTTATTGTTGGAAAAGACTGCAAGCCATTTAGAAGGAGATCACTTGCATTTGGTCACATAGTTGGTAAGTGGCAAAACTAGGATTCCAACTCAGATCTACCTGCCTCCAAACCTCTCACTTAACCAAATGCTTGACTGCCTCCTTGCCTCCCCATACACTAGCCCTGTGGCTCCTCTTTATGCCTTCCTGATCCTCTTCCACCTGCAGCCCCTATATCCCAGCCCTCTGTTTTTCCACCTCCTGGGGTATAACATACACCCCCGCTGCTCTCTGGAGGACCTAAATTCTCCATTTCCCACGATTCTTTAATCCATTCTGCCATCCAGCATTCCACTGCCAGGCTCTGCCTCCCTCCACGCAACCTTCTGCTTAAACTCCCATTTTTTCTAGGCTGTGAGATCGTAGTTAAATTGCATTTGACTTAACTAGTTCATACTGAAGTGTGAGTGACTGCTAGCCACTTAAAGATCAGTGGGAATTTGACACTTGATACGAGGATATCTCAAAGAACTGAGTCTGAATCTGTGAAAGGAAAATTGCAAAATGTCTTGAGCAATGGCAACATTTCCTAGTTACACACATAGCCAAGATGACTCCTTTGAACATCTATTATTTGGGTATCAGAAGGTCTGTACATACACATTTGCTTTAGAAAACTCTAA
>NW_027909768.1:0-233 GCF_054177405.1 Leptonychotes weddellii
CTGTTAGGATGTGTATTATTAAAAAGACAAAAGATAACAAATACAGTTGAGGATGTGAAGAAAAGGGGACCCTTGTGCACTACTGGTGGGAATGTAAACTGATATATCCACTATGGAAAACAGTATGGAGGTTCCCTGAAAAATTAAAAATAGAACTACCCTGTGATCCAGCAATCCCACTTCTGTGTGTACATCCAAAGGAAACAAAATGATCTCAGAGAGTTATCTATACT
>NW_027909769.1:0-233 GCF_054177405.1 Leptonychotes weddellii
ATAGGTAATTAGAAGAGATAAAAGGATTAACAGCTTTTAGAGGAGAGAGAAAATAAATGTGATCATTAGAGATGGTTAGGTTAAATATGGATGAGTAAATAGGGTTTTAATGAATCCATATGCCATAGATTTTCCACTAATTAGGAAATTAACAAAGTTGACCAGATAAAATGTGTGAAATTTAGAAATCTTTCAAAATGACTTCAGAAGTGTTGTTACTAGAGAAAACTTTT
>NW_027909770.1:0-233 GCF_054177405.1 Leptonychotes weddellii
AATTCCCTAATACAGGCTCCTGGTTGGCTCAGTTGGTAATGCATGTGACTCTTGATTTGTGGGTCATGAGTTCAAGCCCCATGTTGGGCATAGAGATTACTTTAAAAGAAAAAAAAAAAAGAAAGAAAATTCCCTAATACATGGAAAATCCTCCTTGCTGGGTTTTTTTGGTTTTTGGATTTTTGTTTTGTTTTGTTTTGTTTTGTTTTGTTTTTTTGCCATCTTTAGGGACT
>NW_027909771.1:0-233 GCF_054177405.1 Leptonychotes weddellii
ATGTCTGCATAGTAGGTACCCCACAAATGTTTGCTGAATGGATGAAGTCATGAAGGAGTGGGAGAGCTGAGCTTTCTGGTCCCTGAGGAGGTGACTACGTATTGCTCCCCTCAGAACTACTGCCTCCTTGCTATGGTTTCTGTTCTTCAAGTGACCTTCCGAGCTCTATTTTGGCTTCCTTGGTCTCCTGAGTCCCCGAAAGGCCTCCCCAGAATAATGAGCATGAGTAGCCT
>NW_027909772.1:0-233 GCF_054177405.1 Leptonychotes weddellii
TAAGGTCCAAATATCAATCTAATAAATACACATCGGAAATATAACTTGTTTGTAATTTGGATACCATTAGAATTTTCTAGGATTATAGTACTGTGTTTCATATATTTATTTTAAGAAAATAAGTAGATGTGTTGAGAAAAGTAATAAATAACTGAAAAAAGATAAGATAGAAGAGGAAAATACTAGACGAACCATGAGAAACGATGGACTCTGAAAAACTAACAGGGTTCTAG
>NW_027909773.1:0-233 GCF_054177405.1 Leptonychotes weddellii
TGGGGTCTTAGATTTGATGAAATAGGACCTTCATTTATTCAATAGATAGTTGTTGGGCATCTATTACAGATCAGACACTATATTTAGCCTTGGGTTCCAGTTTTGAGCAAAATAACACAGTCCCTGTCCTCATAGTCTTTATAGTGAAGAAGTACAGGATTATATGAGAGAGCATAGCAGAGGGGCTCTATTTAGATAGAAAGGTCAGGGAGGGTCTTCCCAAGTAACAGATA
>NW_027909774.1:0-233 GCF_054177405.1 Leptonychotes weddellii
TCCCTCTCATGCTCTCTGTCTCTCATTCTCTCTGTCTCAAATAAATAAATAAAATCTTTAAAAAAAAAAAAAAGAAATAAACAGGACGGGGTAAGATTCCCGTTTGTCTCCCTTTTAGCCTGAGAACAGTGCCATGCAGGGCAGCTAGGGCTCTGGTATAAACACCACCTTCTCGCTGCTTTGAAGAAACTACAGGGCAGATCGAGGCAGCCACAACTGCTGGAAAGTAAGGG
>NW_027909775.1:0-233 GCF_054177405.1 Leptonychotes weddellii
TTGACAATAATTTGATTGCAAAACAAGTCTAAGTAAAAAAAAAAAAATTGGCCTGATTATTTACATAAGTGCAGGAAGAATAGAGGTTGACCTATAGACTCTTTCAAAACAGCTTTCAGGGCTGTTTTCAGTCTGTTGGGCATCTGAGTCTTGGTTTCGGCTCAGGTCATGATCTCAGGGTCCTGGGACCAAGACCCACCTTGGGCTCCCTCCTCAGTGGGAGTCTGCTTGTC
>NW_027909776.1:0-233 GCF_054177405.1 Leptonychotes weddellii
TGCTGTTAACCAACTACCCACCCTGCCCCGATCTGCAAAGTTGTTCAAACATCAACTGTATTATTTCCTAGGGCTGTTATAACGAAGTACCATTTATTTTCTCATAATTCTGGAGGCCAGAAATCCAAAATCAAAGTGTTGGTAGGGCCATACTCCCTGTGAAGACCGAAGGGGCTTCCTTCCTTACCTCTTCCAGGTCTCAATGTGCCCAGGGGTTCCTTGGCAGCATAGTC
>NW_027909777.1:0-233 GCF_054177405.1 Leptonychotes weddellii
AGTCCCACATCGGGCTCCCGGCTCGGCAGGGAGCCTGCTTCTCCCTCTGACCCTCTCCTCTCTCACGCTGTTTCTCTCTCGCTCGCTCTCTAATAAATAAATAAATAAAAATCTAAAAAAAAAAAAAAAAAAGCAAAGGAGCTGACTTGTTTTTCTTCATTACACAGAAATGTTACATGCTTATTTTAATGCATTCCAATGTTACAAACATAAAATGTAGAGAGGGGAAATTT
>NW_027909778.1:0-1448 GCF_054177405.1 Leptonychotes weddellii
AAAAATAAACTGCTGGGACTACACCAGAATAAAAAAAGCTTCTGCACAGTGAAGGGAACCATCCACAAAATGAAAAGGCAACCTACTGAATGGGAGAAGAAATTTGAAAATGATACATCCAATGAGGAGCTAATATCCAAAATGAATAAATAGCATACAACTCAATGCCAAAGCCACAAATAATCCAATTAAAATCGAGCGGAGGACCTGAATAGATATTTTTCCAAAGCAGACATCCAGAGGGCCAATGGACACATGAAAAGATGCTCAACATCACGTGATCATCATCGGGGAAATGTTAATCAGAGCTGCAATGAGATATCACCTCACACCTGTCAGAATGGCTAGTATCGAAAGGACAAGAAAGAACCTGTGTTGGCAAGGATGCGGAGAAAGGGGAAACCTCGTGCCCTGTTGGCGGGAATGCACACTGGTGCAGCCAGTGTGGAAAATAGTATGGAGGTTCCTCAAAGAATTAAAACTAGAACTACCACATGATCCATTAATTCCACTACTGGGTATTTACCCCAAAGAAAATGAAGATACTAATTCGAAAAGATGTATGCACCCCTATGTTTACTGCAGCATTATTTAAAATAGCCAAGATATGGAAGCAATGCAAGTGTCCATCAATAGAGGAATGGATAAAGAAGATGTGATATATGTATCTTCCTTTATATCTATATCTTCCTCTATATATATCTTCATATATATAATATATATATTAAGTATATAAAGGAATACCACTCAGCCATAAAAAAGAATGAGATCTTGCCATTTGTGACAACCTGGATGGACCTAGAAGGTATTATGCTAAGTGAAATCAGTCAAAGAAAGCCAAATACCATATGATTTCACTTCTATGTGGGATCTAAAAACAAAACAAGTGAATAAACGAATACAGATTCATAAATACAGAGAACAAACTAGTGGTTCCTGCAGAGGAGTTGGGGGGATGGACAAAGTAGGTGCCAGGGATGAAGAGGTACAAACGTCCCATGATAAATGAATGAGTCATGGAGACGGAAAGTACAGTGTAAGGAATCTAGTCAATAACATTATAATAACGTTGTGACGTAAGCACACTTATTGTGGTGAGCAGGGCATAATGTATAGGATTGTTGAATCACGATGTTGTAAAACTGAAACTTATGTAACATTGTATGTCAACTATACTTCAATAATACCAAAATTTTTAAGAAGTGACCCAGTCGGTTAAATGTCAAACTCTTGGTTTCAGCTCAGGTCATGATCTCAGTGTCGTGAGATCGAGCCCTGCATCGGGCTCTGCACTCAGTTCAGAGTCTTCTGGAGATTCTGTCTCCCTCTCCCTCTGCCCCTCCAGCTCGTGCTCTCTCTCTCTCTCAAATAAATAAATAAATCTTTTTTAAAAAAGTGACCCAAAGGGCTCAGTGCTTTCCCCAGTGACACACCCAGCCTGAGGCACA
>NW_027909779.1:0-233 GCF_054177405.1 Leptonychotes weddellii
CACTGTCTCTGGCTTCTTCCCTTTCTCCCTCCCTCCCCCCAAATTCCCAGGGATGTGACTCAGGGATACATAGAAGGGACTGCTGTTCCCACATAGCCCTGCAGCTGTGGGTTTCCATGAAGAAGTGATTGCTGCCTGGGGGAAGCCCCCAGGTCTGCCTGCTCTGCCCTCATTCATGGTGCCTTAGTTAACATGGCTCCTAACACGGGGGCTACCACCTGGCTTGAGAGGTG
>NW_027909780.1:0-233 GCF_054177405.1 Leptonychotes weddellii
CTGTGTTTCCTTTTTTTTTTTTTAAGTTCTTTTAATTCATTTTTGAGAGAGAGGGAGAGAGCAAGTGAGCATGACCGGGGGGAGGGACAGAGGGAGAAGCAGACTCCCCGCTGAGCAGAGAGCCTGATGGGGGACTCAGTTCCAGGACCCTGAGATCATAACCCTAGCCGAAAGCAGACGCTTGACTGACTGAGCCCCCGGGCGCCCGATGCACCATGTTTTCCTATGCAACC
>NW_027909781.1:0-233 GCF_054177405.1 Leptonychotes weddellii
AGGAAAGGGAGGGAGGTCTCCCAGAAATGCGAGTCTGGTATCTGCCCGGGGGGCATGCCGCACATCATGTCCCCCACAGCAATAAACGTGATTGGATCTCCCTGTATTTCTAGAATCCCAGAGACAAAAGCTCTTCATCTGTTTCAGAAAGGTTACATGCACAGGGAAGGGAAAAAGTGTCCAGAAATGAGAATACCATATTATTTTCATACTCTCCATTTGACTTTTAAGAA
>NW_027909782.1:0-233 GCF_054177405.1 Leptonychotes weddellii
TATTTTGGAAAATGGTATATTTAAGGCACTTAGAGTTCACTGATTATAGAAAGCTGCTTTTCTATTTGATTTCCCTAGTGAGTGTTGGTGACTAAGTAGTGAACTGGGATGACAGCAATTAATACGGGGGTGTCTGGGTGACTCAGTTGGTTAAACATCTGCCTTCGGCTCAGGTCGTGATCCCAGGGTCAAGTCCCCCGCCCCCCCATTCTCTCTCTCTCTCTAATAAATAA
>NW_027909783.1:0-233 GCF_054177405.1 Leptonychotes weddellii
AGCAGACTCCCCACTGAGCAGGGAGCTCCATGTCGGGCTTGCTCCCAGGACCCTGAGATCATGACCTGAACCAAAGGCAGATGCATGACCGACTGAGCTACCTAGGCACCCCAGTCCTAATTTTCTAAATGTTTTCTTATTCTTAAAATCATGGATGGGTTTCCAGTTTTATTAAGTATGTTTAAAGAATAAAAATTGCATGGGACGCCTGGGTGGCTCAGTTGGTTAAACGT
>NW_027909784.1:0-233 GCF_054177405.1 Leptonychotes weddellii
GCATTCTAATTCAGGAGGGTAAACTCAATGGACACAGTTACTTTCCTGCCTCAAAAACAAAACAAAACCCCCTAAAAGTCCAATTCAAAGAAATAAAAGAACAGAGCCCTGGAACACAGAGGCTGTTCCCTGAGCAGGAATTCCTCTGAGGAGACTCCTGACACACAGAGTCGAGAAGAGGAGAACCGAAGCCGCAGACTGCACAGCTCCACACAGGGCGCACGCAGGGCCCC
>NW_027909785.1:0-233 GCF_054177405.1 Leptonychotes weddellii
CCATCATTGAATTTAATAAACTCATTTTAAAAGTTAAAAAAAAATGTCATAACAACAGCAATAAAAATAATCCCCTATCCTTTCTTTCACTATCCCAAATAAGATTCAGGTTACCACCATCTCAACCAGAATATAGGACAGTGCTATCTTCTTATAGTCACCCCCCTCCTCCCATCTTTACCTCTAACAATCACTGATCTATTCTCCATCACTACAGTTTTGTCTTTTCAAAA
>NW_027909786.1:0-233 GCF_054177405.1 Leptonychotes weddellii
GCTCCCACTAGGTGTGGGATGCGCACGACAACCTGCGAGGGGCAGCCCCCACCGGCCCCTGCCCAGCCCAGTGCCAGAACCCTCGGCCGTCGGAGCCCAGAGCACCAAGGAGAGGTAGAGCGTACGTCAGGATGGGGGGCGGCCTGAGGCCCCAGGCCCTCTGAATGTCACATCCCAGGGCCGCCGTGGGTCACCATCGGCCACGCTGGCCAGGAGAGGAGGATGGAGCCGGC
>NW_027909787.1:0-233 GCF_054177405.1 Leptonychotes weddellii
AAGAATGACAATTGCATGGATAAATAAGGTAAAGACCTCTTACCCTGCTGCTGGAAGATGTCCTTCAATGAGGTCAAATTCTTTTCCCTGAGAATAACTTCCTAGTTCACCGATGTCCTTAGCTCCTGGATCCACTCTGAAAAGGACTCTGTGTCTGCATTTTCTTTCTTGGCTACAGCTGATCTAGACTTTGGGAAATAGACTTTCTCTGAGGGGAATAAGGAAATTTCCCA
>NW_027909788.1:0-233 GCF_054177405.1 Leptonychotes weddellii
CAGTATAAATACAGAAACTGTACACACATGAGTGGAAAATAAATTATTTCAGATTATATGTTTTTAAATTCTAAGAGAAATGAGTCAAAATATATGTTTAAATATAAAAGCCAAAAAGTCATGATTTTCCTACTTAAATAGCATTTTAAATATAAAACTTGGAGAATTTGGAATTCTTATGAAATGAATCTTAAATTTCTATCTTCTTCATTATTGTATTTTATTGTACTGCT
>NW_027909789.1:0-1448 GCF_054177405.1 Leptonychotes weddellii
ATATATGTCCATAAGCTATCTATTTGTATGTATGCGTGTATGTTAACATCAACCATGGAGTGCTTGGGTTCTGCTTTCAGAGAGACTGCCTTCATCTTCCAGCTCTCTCACTGAATAGTTTTTTTTAAGATTTTATTTATTTATTTATTTGTGAGAGAGAGACACACACACACAGTGAGAGAGGGAACACAAGCAGGGGAAGTGGAAGAGGGAGAAGCACACTTCCCGCTGAGCAAGGAGCCCAATGCAGGGCTCGATCCCAGGACCCTGGGATCATCACCTGAGCTGAAGGCAGATGCTTAGCCAACTGAGCCACCGAGGTGTCCCTGAATAGTTATTCTGGCATATTTTGAAGAGCTCTTATAATTCTTAATATCTATCTATTTATCTATCTATCTATCTACATAACAGTCTTTTCCAACTTTCTGAGTGTGGTATTTTCTATCTTTCTGAGAAGATTAATAGGTTGGTTCTCCAGTTTTGTTCTGTTTTGTTTTTCACTCCTTAGATTATCTTTGTTTGCTTGTTTGTTTGTTTCTAAGAACAATATGGAGTTTAAAAAAAAAAGGCATAGATGGTCAGATTGGATTTAAAAAACAATACCCATATATATCCTACCTATAAGAAACCTATTTCAATATAAGACTCAAACAGGTAAAGGTAAAAAAAAAATAGAAAAAAGATAAAACATGCAGAAAATGATCAAAAGCAAGCTGGAGCAGCTCTATTGATGTTGGACAAAGCAGATTTCAGAACAAGGAATACTGCCAGAGATAAAAAGGGACATTTCATAATAATAAAGGAGTTGATTCATCAAGAGGACATAACAACCCTAAATGTACATGCACCTACTAATAGAGTTACAAAACACATGAAGGAAAAAAATGACAGAATTGAAAAAAGAATGGGCAAATCCACAACCATCGCTGGAGATTTCAACACTCTTATCTCAACAATTTGTAGAACAATTCAACAAAAAATCAGTAATAATATGGGAGACCAAAACAAACTTATCAGCCAACTTGAACTATTTATAGCACACTCCACCCAACAAAAGCAGAATGTGTAGCTTTTCTTCATATTCTGGGCCACAAAACAGGTCTCTATAAGAACTGAAATCATACCGTATCCCTCTGTCCATAGTGAAATTAAAAGCTATCAGCAAAATCCACAAATATTTGAAAGGTAAACAATATATTTCTAAATAACCTTTGCTCAAAGAAGAAATTATAAGGAGAATTCAAAAATATTTTTAAGTGAATAATCTGTGAGAGGCAGCTGAAGCAATATCAGCAGAAAATTTAAATGCTTATATTAGAAAGAAAGGTCTCAAATCAGTGACCTAAGCATCCATCTTTTTTTTTTTTATTCTTATGTTAATCCCCATACATTACATCATTAGTTCTAGATGAAGTGTTCCATGATTCATTGTTCGTGCACAACACCCA
>NW_027909790.1:0-233 GCF_054177405.1 Leptonychotes weddellii
CTATATGCAGAAGAGGGTATATACAAACCTAATAGTAACCATATATCAAAAATCACTAAGAAATATGCAAAGAATAAATAGGAAGAAACCCAGATATATCACTAAAGAAATCAGCAAGCCATGAGAGAAAGATAAGAAAGCGTCATAGAAAATCTTCAGAAACAACCACATAACAAATAACAAAATGATAATAAATACAAATCTATCAATAATTACTTTGAATGTAAATAGAA
>NW_027909791.1:0-233 GCF_054177405.1 Leptonychotes weddellii
TTCCTCCAGCCCTCCCCCGACTCCTCAGAGTCAGCGGACTCTCTGGAGCCCTTGAAATCTGACAGAGTGAGTGAGGCTTCTCAGTTGCTCCAAGCGGAGGTAGAAGAGCTGAGAAAATCAATGCAAGAAAAAGATAGAATGATTCGAACCCTCCAGGAAGATAAGCAGAGATGGACTGATTCCGTGGCTGCCACGTGGGAAGGAGAAGGCCAAGAACAGGAACACAGGGATTC
>NW_027909792.1:0-233 GCF_054177405.1 Leptonychotes weddellii
TAGATAGATAGATAGATAGATAGATAGATAGATAGATAGATACCACAACTTCTTTATCCATTCATCAGTTAATGGACACTTGGGCTGCTTCCATAATTTGGCAATTGTAGATAACGCTGTGACAAACATCCAGGCACATAGGTCCCTTTGAATTAAGATTTTTGAACTCTTTGGGTAAATAACTAGTAGTGCAATTGCTTGGTCACAGGGATGATTTTTAACTATTTTTAACT
>NW_027909793.1:0-233 GCF_054177405.1 Leptonychotes weddellii
CCTGAAGAGTCAGGTGTGTGCAATTCTGTTGTAGGGCTAGAAAAGGTACCTGCATCCGCTAGATTGCTCTTGGCTATGAGGAATGAAATCATGAATGAAATGATATCCTTAAGAACACTGGCATAAGCAGTTACACAATTACACACCCCTAGTAGGGATGGATGGCTTCAAAAGAGCTAAGTCAGCAGTTCACTGAGATTACTAAGGACCCAAGTTCTTTTTACTTTTTCACA
>NW_027909794.1:0-233 GCF_054177405.1 Leptonychotes weddellii
AAGCAGCGTGAAGATCTCACTGTGGCCCATTGCTCCTTTCCCCTGTGCTTTGTGCTGGGCCACATGCTGGCTTCCCACATTATCATTCTGACCATCACTGTCCCCGTCATCACCACCATCACTGTCATCACCACCATCCTCCCCGTCATCACCACCATCACCATCCCCCTCCTCCTCACCATCATCACTATCATCACCACCATCCTCCCCATCATCGCCACCATCCTCCCCAT
>NW_027909795.1:0-233 GCF_054177405.1 Leptonychotes weddellii
GTCTTTTGTGAAATCTGTTACTCAGTTCTTAAAAAATTGTTACCACTTACCAGCCCCTTGCTTCTGAATCTCATTCTTTTCATATCATCGTGTTATTGGCCGAGTCTTTCGCCCACATGAGGATCTTAAACTCCCCACTAAGGACTTTTATCTAGTAAATGATAACCCAAAAGAGGCTTATATACTGGATTTTTCACTACTGAAATTTTGTCAAATCAACAAAATACTCTTTT
>NW_027909796.1:0-233 GCF_054177405.1 Leptonychotes weddellii
GATCGAGCCCCGTGTTGGGCTCCATGCTCAGGGGGCAGTTTGCTTGAGGATTCTCTCTCTCCCTTTCCCTTTGCCCCTCCCCCTGTGCACAGTCTCTCCCTTTCTCTCTCAAATAAATAAATCTTAAAAGAAAAAAATAGATCCAAGAACTTTATAGGTCTTTATATTTTTAGCACTTACTACTCTGTGACCGATAGGAAAGATAACATTTCAAAATATTTGGGAATTGCACA
>NW_027909797.1:0-233 GCF_054177405.1 Leptonychotes weddellii
TGTCTCAAATAAATAAATAAAATCTTTAAAAAAAAAAAAAAAAAAAAAAGTAACAAAGAATATCATTAAAAACATGACAGCTAATGTATTAATGTCTTCAAACATAATATGTAACACTTGCATGGTACTCACCAGCTACCAAATCTTTATATGTATTACTTTTGTCAGTTCTCGTATACACTGAGGTAGTGCTATTATTATTATTGTCTATTTTTTAATAGGAAAACAGACAC
>NW_027909798.1:0-233 GCF_054177405.1 Leptonychotes weddellii
AACACAACACACCAAAACTCGGCCTGAAAGCAATCGGCACTCACTGTTTCTCACAGGTCTGTGCATCGGCAGGAGCTTTTCTGATCTGGGCTGGGTCAGTCGGCTCTGCGCCGTGCATCTCTCATCCTCGCTGGGCTAGCCACGTCATGCTCCTCACGTGGCAATGACAGAAATACAAGAGAGTGAGCGGAAACACACATGGCCTCTTAAGACCTCGGCTCGGACCTGGCACC
>NW_027909799.1:0-233 GCF_054177405.1 Leptonychotes weddellii
AAGTCCTACCTTCCAGAAAGTGGTCACTTTTTCATTCAGAGAGTTGTTGCTCTTCCTTTCTTCGATCTCTTGTTGAGTTCGTAACTGTTCAGAATGGTTTGATCCCTGTCCAGCTGAATTCCTGGGACCAGACAAAATCCAGGTCTCCTACACCTCCACCATCTTGCTCCACCCACCCCCCAACTCATATCTTTAATTACTTATGATTAGGTCATCACAAAATTAATAGAATT